>NW_016160039.1:8352-68841 GCF_001687245.7 Rhagoletis zephyria | reverse complement strand
ATTCATTTGCACAATACATTTTTATATACACATTTTTATATACAAGACATTTTTATAAAACAACCAGTAACCAAAATAAACATCACTGGGGCGGCAGCCCCAGGTTTACCAAACAGAAAGGGAATTCTAGTTACCTCATCCTTCCCCAAGGTTACATCACTGGGGCGGTAGCCCCAGTTAGGTCACACAGAAAGGGGAACTCTACGTAGTAAGGGTTATAATCCCCAAGCGCGGCCGAAGGCTACCTACGCAGAAAGGAATTCTACGCAAAAATACCGTGGACGCAAGTAAAAATTGCGATTTTTGGCCATTTTTCTAAGGGGTCCGTAGGGAACCATAGGGGCCTAGGTGGTCGGGGGTTGCATTTTTGTCAATGGCGGTTCATGCCCTCTCCAAAAGGTCGGTTGGAGGTGCCACGCCCACTCCCCCTTCGCCCACCGCACCTTTAACGAACGGCCATAATGGAAAGTTTCCCCGCTCATTGACCGATATCAACAACATTTTGTGTACAAATGCTAATAGTTTTTAAGTTATTCGTTGTTAAAATTTCCGGCTGAGATTTCCATTACGGAACCAATTGCTATTCCGTGCAAAGTATACTGAATTTTTTTATGGAACTCGTTGGGGATACTAATGGAGGTCTACTTTAACTATATTCTCACTTTCACAATGTTGTTGCTAATAGTACTTAAGTTATTTGTTGTTAAAATATCCCGCCTGATATCACTATATTTTATTATAACCCCTCACCTATCACTTTTATTTACACGAATACATTATCCTTAAAAGGTTCGCATGCGTTTGTAATACTTAAATATACAATTATTAATTAATTAGTTAAGTAAAACGCGTTTATAAATGTCTTCACAAACGTTTGCACATTTCAAAAACAAGCAGAAATAACAATGGCTGACAGTAACACAAAATGTATGCTACCATACGTTAAAAAAAATACACCACAAATAAGTGCGTATAATTAGAGGGGGGTATAAGTGTACAATACGTACATTGCTCTTATTAAAAATAATAATATTAGGATCGATAGGGGTCTTACTCCTGATCATAACGGTATAAGTTTTTTCGGGGCGAAATAATATTTACTGGTGTTATTGTAGTTCAAAGTACACAAATGTAGAAAACGTACATAGATAATTTTATAAATAATGAAAATTTTTAATAAAAAATCGCACGGCGCTTTTTCCATAAAAATCAATACTTCGATAAATAATGAAAATTTTTAATAAAAAATCGCGCAATGTTTTATTAAAAATCTTCGACTTCGGAGCTTTCCCATTAAAATCAATACTTCGATAAATAACTAAGTTAACATTTTTATTACAAAATCTCTCCACTTTAGACTAAATCACTTTTTTTATCAATACAACGATATTTAATTAAAAACATTAATTGCAATGCCCGTTTTTATTGTTTCTCGTTTTCAGTGCTTTTTTTTGGGAATTTTTTGCTGTGTGGCAGCACCGACATTTTAGTTCAATTGGTTTACAAAGCAAAAAGTGAGGTTGAAGTTGACATTTTTTGCAACTTAAAATTTAATTTTTATAAAAACTATAAGCCACCGGGGGGTGGGGTTTTCAGATTTACATTCACAAAAAGCCGCTCTAAACCCCCTCATTTTTGTGTGTTTTTTTTTTTTAAAGCCGGGTTCCGTATCGCAAAATATTTGCCTTTTGGTCACATACTTTCATATATATAAATGCACATAACACTCCATCTAATAGGTTGCACACTTTTATTTTAATTTATCTTGTATATAAATCACTTCAATCCAACTTTTATTAACTTGTAAACTACATTAAATTGCACCACTATTTAAAATAACACATGGTTGCTTACTGCCACATAAGATGTGTTGCCATACTATACAAAACAATACAAGAGAAAGGAGAATTCTACGTAGTGAGGGTCATAATCCCTAAGTGCGGCCGAAGGCCGCCTACGCAGAAAGGTGTCCTCTACAAAAGGCGCTCAGCCCCCTTCTTTGGCAACACAGAAAGGAGAATTCTACTTAGTGAGGGTTATAATCCCTAAGTGCGGCCGAAGGGTGCCTACGCATAAAGGTGTTCTCTGCCTCATGTAAATACGGCATTATGACCAGATACATACCAGGTAAATGCGCTATTATAATCCCTAAGTGTGGCCGAAGGCCGCCTACGCAGAAAGAAGGTCTATGCTAAAATACTATCATATTGCTATTATAACAACTATTTTCAATTAACTTTTTTATACTAAATCGCCCGATATCCAACTTGGGATAATTTCCATTATTAAAAAATTCTGTTTGTTATATTCACTTCAAACTGCTCAGTTTGCCTCGCAAAATTCCGTTTTTCCTCCATTTTCAAAAGGTTCCATAGGGGGCTATGGGAGGATCCTATCGGAGGGTGCGGCTTTTTAGAAAGTGGGGACTGTCCCCTTTCTAATGGGAGGGGTTTAATCGGCTCGTATAAGGTGGAAGGTTATATTAAGAATCCTAAGCTGTTTTCGCATTTTGTTTTACTTCGTGATAGAAAAGATGAAAAAATAAATGATAAAAAGGCGAAGGTAAAAAAGTGAAGGCAAAATTAACGATAAAAACATACATATGTATCTCTATATACATTCATATGCACATAAGAATTAGGGTAACTGAAAGGGAAAACAATTTATTGACATTTTTAGACAAGAATCGAGTATATCTAGTCAAGGAAAATATAGTTATCGAAAATTAACAAGTTGTCTAAATATATCGATTCATCGAATTTTATAGTTGTCGAAATATTTGTGGAGTTATCATAATGTGTCGAGTCTTTTCATCTTATCAAGCTAGAGATATTTTTTATTTTATCTAAATTTGTTGGTATTTATCGAATTTTTGAATTTTCAAAGTATATGGAGTTATTAAAATTTATAGGGTTATATAAGTTTATCGAGTTATCACACCTTATTGAAATTTATTGAGTTATCGAGTGAATGAAACGCACAGAATCTAACTTTATCGATAGTTATCGAAATCTATCGATAGTTATCGAAATCTATCGATAGTTATCGAAATTTATCGATATTACGTTTTACTTGTAGATACAAAGCTGAAGATTTTCCGGTAAGTATACTTGTACCTTAGAAGTTAGACGACGTGCAATGTCTGATTAGACGACTTGCTATGTCTGAAAGCATCTCTAGGGCTCTTGGGAAAACTAGAAAAACAGTCGAATTTCTACAGTAACTGGCACTCCTAGTATACATACATATGTACATCCGAATCGCAGCGGCACCATATACAGCAAAAGCACGATGCTGCTGGTGTATGCAGATGATATTGACATCGTTGGCCTGAAAACCAGGGATGTCAGCGTAGCATTTTGAAGCTTAGAAAAAAAGCTAACGAGGTTGGTCTGGCGGTGATCGAGGAGAAGACAAAGTACCTCCTGGCAGCACATGATACGTCTTCGCGTATTGGGACACACTTCACTGTTGGCAGTCATAACTTTGAAGTAGTGAGGGACTTTGTTTACTTTAGGATCCAGCATAAACACAACCAATAATGTCAGTCTGGGGATAAAGCGAAGAATAACTCTTGCCAACTCGTGCTACTTTGACTCGGTAGGCAATTGAAAAGCAGAGCTCTCTTTCGACGAACAAAAATCACGCTCTACAAATCTCTCACCATGCCCGCTCTTTTATATGGCGCAGAAACGTGGACGATGTCTAACAAAGATGAGAGTGCTTTGGGGCTTTCGAGAGAACTATTCTTCACAAGATCTATGGCCCCGTTCGCGTGGGCGACGAGTATCGAAGAAGATGGAATAACGAACAGATGGTCAATTCCCGTTCTGCGTTATCGTGAAGTGAAAAGTATAAAATTAACACCGAAATAACTGCGGTGTAAAAGTGTTATTTTCATCACTTCAGAATAACGCAGAATGAGAATTGACCCTCTGTACGAGCATTTTAACGACGTAAGATGAACAACTGGCGCAAATCTGCAAAGGAGAGAGGCAACTGGCGAAGTGTTTTGTTCTCGGCACAAACCGACAAACGGTTGTAGTGCCAAATAAGAAGAAGAAGATATATGTACATACATACATGTGTAAGTTAAGAATTCTAGTGTTTTAAAAAACTTTCATAAAGCAGTCGGCCATAACTACGAGCTAAACTAACTCTCTTGAATAGTTTATTTTCACATTTCCACAAATCAAAACAAACGTTTTGTGGAATATAAAATCCGTTTGGTAACTCTCACATTTCGTTGACCTGCGCTTGTGCACAATTCCCGCTTGCTCATTGTCTTGCAGACGTGTTGAGTGTATTTCAGCTTCATGGGTATTATTTCTGTTTTACTCGACTATTCGTTGTCGGCTTGTAAAGTCTAATATTTGGCTTAATTTTTTATTGGTATTAAACGTGAGTAGTGTGGGTATTTTCATTCAGACAAAAAATGCAGATTTGAAAGGAAGAAAATATAAATATTGTGTACATTCTTCAAGTGTCTAGTGTTGTTTGTATATCAATATGAGCATACATAAATATGCATATACATATGTATGTACGTGCATATGTACATATATCTGCCTTCTGTTGAACGGAAATGTTAATCGAGTGATTAATGTTGGATTACTGATTTGGTTAAGCAGCACTATTTGCTTGAAATCGCATTCAAATGAAGATACATACATACATAAATACAGTGGTCGAAAAAATCATAGCCGCTTCTCATTTTGACAAGTTTTAACATATTATTTTTGTTGTTATTTAATTCTACTTATTTGTTCAAAGAAATAAAGTTCATTCTTTAACAAAACTCATGTAAATCCAAGATTCAAACTTTGTGGAATATTAAAACAAAAAATTTACAAAACGTTCGTACAAATTTAGAGATTTTTTAATTAAATATCCTAGAAAGAACTGAGTATGCAGTTTTGTAGCCCATGGAATGCTAGTAGAATAAAGTGCAAGTATCAAATGGCTAAAAATTACCGTTGATTTTTTAGAATATTTTTTGTCGAAGATGAAACGGTTTTCTTCCATATAAAAATAATGGCCAAATTCTGTATCGTTGACAAAAATTTTGTAACTGACAAATTTAAACTTTTTCATATATTTTTCCGTAAAAAACTATGACAAGAATTAGACACTGTTACAGAATAGAGCGGTAAATTGTGTGTATTCGTTAAATATAATAGAAATATAATAGTAAAAAAAAAGATATTTTTAAAACAAACTTTCTAAATAGGAACGAATCGCACTATAAATACTTGTTTACCCAATATCTCGACGCCTGCGCCACCTATCGGTAAATTTTTTAGTGGAGTTATTTTTTTCATGTAATTAATATACGTTCTGAATATGAACATTAATCGGATTATAAATACGGGGTCTTCAAATATCTCGACTCCTGTACCACCTATCGGATTAATTCATCCTTGGTATTGCATTGTCATCAGATTCTGAGCCAACTGCGAATTATTAAGTCTCTAGGTCATCGGGAAGATGGTCAAAAATTGATTGCAAGATAAGATTTGAGCCAAACAGACACACATACATACAGAGCAAGTTAAATAAAAGCTTGTAAAAATTAACCGTAATTTTTAGCCATTTGAAGCTTGTACTTTATTCTACTAGAATTTTTCTCGGTGGCACGTCTATAACCCAATTTGCCACAGAACGAGGACGAGTTCGAATCAAAGTCGATACGACGTCGGTTTGGTGAAGTCGTTTGTGTGAACTCGAAACGACGCACAGTTCACATTTAGCACGAAAAAAAATCGTATCTCCTATAAACCGTGACCAATTTTCCTCA
The DNA here is from genome assembly GCF_001687245.7 of Rhagoletis zephyria. Lineage (NCBI taxonomy): Eukaryota > Metazoa > Arthropoda > Insecta > Diptera > Tephritidae > Rhagoletis > Rhagoletis zephyria. The sequence continues at coordinate 63,044 of NW_016160039.1, read as the reverse complement.
AATAACAAACATATTAATCTGCTTTAGAAGAAGCACATTTCAAATGAAAACTCATTTTGATACCTCTTCCGGTACCGGAATTATAGACTAAAGCATGGTCACAAGAAATTGCTAAGACACACTATCTGTTAAATTATGCAAAGTATGACAATACGGGTGTCAAGTAAAAAGTAATCGGAAGTATTTTAACACAGACATATTTTCGTCAAAATTTTAAAGTTATTTTACAATATTCGTTTTTAGGCACCTAAAACTCTGTTCGGCTGCTGCGGGAGTGGCTATAAGACCTTTATATTAATAAGGGTACCTAGAAATAAAAATAGTTCAGAGCACTTAGTATCGAATTTTCGAACTACTTTTTAATGTGATGGAATCTGAAATAATTTACTCAATTAGTATCAGGCAAAAAATTTAGGTTAAGAATAAACTGGAGTCAATACCGTGCTAAGTATCAGTTTCATTAAGTGGTTCAGTGTGTGGCGGTTTAAGCAGATTAATCGCATCTAGATTTTTTAAATCAGATATTATCAGATCTGATCATACCAAAAGAATAGTTTGAAATATACAAATAAATCCAAATGACACATTTTGTCCATTTTAAGTGTAGTAACTCTCCTTTTCATAAACAAGTTTAAACATGTAAGTTAAAGCTGTAAAAAATATTTTTCATTTGATATCCATACTGAAACAAGTGAATTACTTTTAGATAATTATAAAAAGGTGGCAACCTTTTTCAGACAACACCCTTTTATTTAGTTGAAAAATGCCATATTTTCCTAAGACAAACTTTCGTACAAGTCGTTAGAGTAGTCGAAGTTATAACTTAATTTATTGTATTCACAATCCGGTGCATATGGTATTGCATGTGTATATTTCGGTACATTATTGTAAACATGCACAATACAACAATAAAATTTGCAAAGTCACCGGAATATTCATATGCAAGACCATATGCACAGGAGTGTGATTACCCTTAATAATATACATAAGCCATTCAAAATGTATAGTACAGATGCATACAAATTTGGCCAACTAACTTCTGATAAACCGATAGTTGTATAAACAAGGGCAAAGAGGAGGGTTTGTTTTTCTTTATCATGATACAATGGTATTAGAACTACAAAATAGTGATAGTTTCAAAACTTGCAATCGCTTGCATTTTTTTTAATCTTCGGTGAAAAAGTGTTTTTTAATAAATAAACTCTTTTCTTTTAAGCGAGATGTAACTTAAAGTAACAAATTTTTAATTCCCCCATTCGCTTGTAACCGTAATATAGAAAACTCAATAAAAGCAAATAAGGGTAACTGAAAGTAAATGAGATTATAAACTACAAGAAATGCACGAAATTTAGAAATTTGATTTAATTCGCATTAAAACGACGTTAAATGGAATTAATTTTTTCCACATAAGATTTGTACACTATTACACTAAAATTTAATGAATTATAAAACTGCTTTATATGTTTTTCTTTTAATTCAGATTGGAAAGTTGGAAATTTTTAGAAATGCTTGCTGATTTGTTTTTTATATATTGCACACAATTTGAAATTGGATTTGTATGGTTTTTGTTAAACATCCGTTTTGCAGTTCGCTAGTATATTGTTTTTGCGGTTCGCCGGCGAATCGTTTTTGTGGCCCGCCAAATTGTTCACCAGAACGAGCCGGAAACCACGTCGCACAGCGTGCTTTTTGAACACTCCATGCGAATTAATCGTAGTGCTTTCGATAGAAGCAACATTTTGATATGAAGCAAAATGGTTTTGAAAGCAAATGTAATTCTCTTTCACGGAAATATATTGGCATTGAGCCACAATTACTCTTTGACTTAAAAAAAATTAGTTAAAAATAGTGTTCTTCGAAAAAAAACATGCAAATCCACCACATTTGTTCCAACAAAAATTTTTTTGTGTGTTTTATTATACTAATAATATAGGTTTTGAGACGGGACACACGATTCCACTGTTAAAAAACGAAAAAAAAAATTGGACCCCTCCATTTGAAAAACGCATTCAATATTGCATTTGTTATGAATTGCATGCAGCGAAGCATCCTTCACTCGAACAACAAGTACGTTGTAGTGCTATTCAAGACCTTTAATTTGAGCCAAGGTAGAAGTTTCTTGGCCTTTTGGAGAGCCAAATTCTGAAGTTAAACTCCGAAATTTCATTTGACATTTTTCCAAACTTTTCCTCTAATTTCAGAGTAAAAACTCTTACAGAAGATTCGAGGTTTGATGTAAACCTCAAGTGACTTGCTAACCTGCCTGAAAGTCCAAATAAATGTATGATAATAATAATAATAATAATTTTTGGCGCTTCAACTTTACTACATGGGCGCTCGCGTTCGAACTGTCAGTTTTCTCGCATGCGAAATCTCATCGCTGAGAAATTTTTGTACGTGGGCATTTGATTGCATACCATTTCAGTGCGAATTTGTTTTAAGTTTTTTATAAATGTTGCGAAAATTGTATATTTTTGCTTGGTTGTTCCTGAATAACGTTTCTCCGAATAACACCATTTCTTTCCTACTCAGAATCAAAGCAAATATGAAACAAGTGAAGAAGTATAAGTTCGTAAGAAGTAAGATTGTTGTAAGTTGGCATCTTTAGATATTGAAAGGTAGGTGTTTTCGTATTTCTGAAATTTACCGTTATATGGTAAGTGGCAGTAATTTTAGTCCGATTTCAAAAATTTTCAACATATTGATTTTTTGCGCCAAGGTTGCTAAATGTGCCGAGTTTGGTAGAAATTGATAAACCGGGTGCCGAGATAGACATATGTAGGGGTAAGTGGGCGGTGCCACGCCCATTTTCCAAAACTTTCCCTAAATATAATTTTCTGCTAAGAGGACTTTGCATATATCGATTTTGAGTAAATTAGCTAAAATAGTTACTAATTTATCGCAGTTTTCATATTTCAGTAAATTTCCGTTATTTGGGAGGTGGGCGTGGCGCTTGTCTGATTTCAAAAATTTTCAACGCTTCGCTGAGTGTATGAAATTTCTACGTGCTACATTGAGTAAAATTTATTTAAAGAAAACAATTAAAAAATAGGAGGTTTAAAATTTGTTTAACCATCTTCAAAATAATTTCAAACTGCATAAAACTTTCTTTCTCACTTATAATACTTTTTCTATTAACTTATCCCCTGAACTCAATTTGAGATTTTAAACATGTAGATTTGATATATGATATATATGATTGAGTAATTCATTTAAATTATTAATAGTTTAAATTTAACCTTCTGAACAGTTGGCAACCTTTTTAAACCTGTTTCGTGTGACACTCATACATATTGTGATACATATTCGAAACCATTTCGATTCATACCTGTCTATACTAATATATATTTTGAAAGCCGTTTTTTGTGTTCGCAAAGCTCGAGAACAGCCCCACAGATTTTTTTGAAATTTCGGACACCAGCTTCAGACGTCCCAATGATGGTTATAGGCTATGTATATTGGATTTCTGTTGAACAATTATACGCATCCATTTTGAAGTTGCCACCAACTATTCTATAAAGTTTCTGGGGCAGATTCACTATAGATCCGGATCATTATTACCGCCAGGGAGTGAAGAGGGAATGTTCTTCAAATTTATTTCGTTGTGAGATTAACCGTTCTATGAAATGCTGCACAATTAGAGAATTTCAAGAACTTCTTCACGGACATAACACTTTCGTTAGGTTATTTAAGGCGGCAAAAGACCACCAAACCATAATCTTAGCCGATGAACGTGCCAATGGAAATCGTATACGTGAAATTGTTGGTGAAAATGTTGGACCTAAATGTTTCAATGATAAAATTAAGTTTGGACGGAACGAAGTTTGCCGGGTCTACTAGTATTATAATATTTTATTTAAACTAATTGAATTTAATTTAAAAAATGNACGTGCCAATGGAAATCGTATACGTGAAATTGTTGGTGAAAATGTTGGACCTAAATGTTTCAATGATAAAATTAAGTTTGGACGGAACGAAGTTTGCCGGGTCTACTAGTATTATAATATTTTATTTAAACTAATTGAATTTAATTTAAAAAATGTGGCAACCTTTGTGAAAGACTTCAATATTATTCTAAACTTTCAAACTAAAAGTTTCTTATCAATATTTATTTTGACAACCATATTTTAATTCTTCAGAATAATTTGAATTTGACTTTTCAAACAGGTGGCAACCCTTTTCAAAATACATTCAAACTACAGCTTTTTTAAGCCTCTTGACATAAATTTTTTTAATATAATTTTCAAATAAATAACTCCTTTAATTGAAGTTGAATTTGATTTTTTGTAAAAGGTGGCAGCTCTCATCCATGAGTATATAATGGTTTTATATACCTCTATACCAATTTCCAGTAATCTACCAAAAATATTTCCTGAGAAATGCAGTATGAAAAATTCCGTTTTTATGGGATGTGCCACGCCCCCTTTTCTATTCGATATTAAATGTATCCTATATTTTAAGTTGGGCTAAATGACAGGAGTGTACAAAATTTCATGATAATCGGTTGAGTAGTTAAAGCGTGAAAGCGTAGCAAACAAACAAACTCACTTTCGGATTTATAATATTATATGTAAGTAAGGAAGTAAGGATAAGGATGTGAAGCGAATCTAAAATATTTGATCTGTTCTGTGCAAAAAATTTTTCACAAACAAACTCTTGAATACTCATTTGGAATAAATTGGAGAATCCAGAACAGACATCGGTTTTTGTTACCGATGATGTCCATGTCATCGGAATACGCCAGCAATTGCACGCTCTTGTAGTAAATTTTTCCTGGGCAGTTCAGTTCTGCAGCTCTTATTATGTTCTCCAACATAAGATTCAAGAAATCACATGAAAGGGAGTCGCCTTGTATGAAACCCCATTTGGTAGCAAACGGCTCGGAGAGCTCTTTTCCAATTCTGAGGGTATTGGTGGTATTGCTCAACGTCATTTTACACAGTATTATTCGCGGGGATAACAAATTCAGACATCTCGCCGTATGGGCAACTTCTTTTAGTGCTGTCGAAAGCGGCTTTAAAGTAAACAAATAGATGGTGAGTGTCGATCCTTTTCGCGCGGGTCTTTTCCAAGATTTGGCGTATTGTGAATACCTGGTCTATGGTGGATTTTCTAACTCTAAAGCCACACTGATAAGGCCCAATAAGTTCATTGACGGTGGGCTTTAGTCTTTCACACAACACGCTCGATAAGACCTTGTAACCTATTATTAGAAGGCTAATCCAGCGGTAGTTGGCGCGAATGGCGGGGTCGCCTTTCTTCTGGGTTGGGCAGAGCACATTTAAATTCCAGTCGCCGGGCATGCGTTCATCTGACCATATTTTGCATAAGAGTAGGTGCATGCACCTTATCAACTCCTTACTCCACCGTACTTGAATTACTCAGCTGACAGGCTGTCAGCTCCAGCAGCTCCTTTTTTCAGACGCGTAGTTGCTATTCGCTTCGTCATAGTAAGGCGGGCAAACATCCACTCCGTCATCGTCCCCGGGGGCTCGGGTTGCTCTTTTTCCACAACTTTCAATGCTGCTACCATAAAGTGGGTTGGAAAAGTGTTCCCTACATTAATTTAAGTACGTTCTTCACATCGGTCACTAGGCGCATGACTGTTTTTACAGGAGTTTGTCCTGGTCTTGAAATCCTCCGTAAGTGGCCTAACTCTCTGGTAAAATTTGCGGGCGCCTTTCCTGTCGGCCAGCATACCTGTAACTACCTCATTGCAAAACAAAAAACTCTACGTCCGATGAAGGATGTAATCTTGCATTGTATGCCAAATATTTTGATGATTATCACAAAACAATATAAAAATTTACTATTTATTACATATTTTATTAATTTAATTATTCATTTAACACAAACTAAATTTAATATTTTTCTAAAATAAAAGTATAATTTAGTTTTGAATTGCCTAAATAGAGGGTTTTTCAAACTATTTTAGCATATGGTCTCACGAAAGGTAATAGCTTTGTTTCTTAACAGATAATTATCACAAATTATCACTAATTTCTGCTGGAAAGCGTTTCTTAACCCAAAAAACTAACTGAAACCAGCAGCTCTCTCTCGTTCTTACGCTCTTATTTTTGTGGCTCTCCTGCTAATTTCTGCTAGAAAATTTTTACTAGCAGAAACTAGCAGCTGTCAAAATGGATAAACAAAAATTCGTGCCAAATATTTTCAATAGTCAAATATATGGATCAGCTGTTTACTTGCTAGTTTTGCTTTTCTTTACTATTTCTTTATTTCGCTCTCTGTGAGCGTTATTCTCACAAATTTCCCATTCTTCTTTTTCCTGATAATTATAGCCCAAAATACAATTGCGCAGTGGCAGTGGCAGTTTTTCGAAATCAGCTGTTTTTTAGAAAGTGTGGCGTCCAATGAAGCGACTCACTATACAGCAGTGGCAGCTAGCAGTACTGCTGAGTTTAGCCCAAATTCTAAATTCACTGCACGCAGCAAACTTCGCATGCTGAATTTGACATAAATGAAACGCAGCCAACATCTGTTGATGTCACTAAAGCCTAAAAGGCAACAACAAAAATGTTAACAAACAAAAGGGAATGCCAAAAAAAGCAGTCACTGACAACGCCGTATTGTGTTTGCTACGGCAGTAATTGCCAATATTAGCAGTAACAGCTGATTTTCAAAACTATCACTGGAAAAGAATAGAAACAAAGCCAATAGTAGTGGATTCTCCCAACGTCCGGCCCACCCACATTTTTTGAACACTTCTTCATCGTTTTTAAGCCTAAAATAGGCCGTGTATTACGCTTTATTAAAAAAATGTTGCATTTTCATTGCCCTCTCCTTAGCGTTTGTTCAAAGAGGGCAATGAAAGGGCAACATTTTTTGGTAGAAAGAAAGCGCCGTAAATGTTTGGCCGAGCTTTCCCGTCAATTGGTGGTGTGCGTTGTTACACAAATGGAGAGACCTACAGTTTTACGCCGCCTTCGAATGGCAATAAATTCTTACAAAACCAAACCTTCTAATGTCACGTATGTAAGTTGTTTTATTAAAACCTGTATACTACAAATTCTTAATAAAAATTTTACTTAACCTATCTCTTCATATAATAATATACTGTTTTACATTGTTTCTTTTTAGTTGTGGTGTGGTACGCCTAAATCACCAAGATGAGTTACATGCCAGCGCAAAATCGTACAAGTAAGTCTTAAATTATACTATTTGATTTTTGCCGTATTTAGTGATGGCACGATTTATCAAATAACCGATTATAATCAGTGTACCGATTTAATTGTATCGACATTTTCCTTTCGATTAATCGAACGATTAGCCGATAATTTTCAAAATAATCGAACACAAACTATCAAAAATTGAGTCCTTTACTCACACAATAAAGTATAAAAATTAAGTACCACTCTTAACCACCCAATAATATTAGCAGAGCGGCCACTCTACTCCATATATAATACTTAATATCGTCACCTGAAATGCAAAAAGACGAAACAACATCGTAACTGAAATGTAAAAAGTGGTAACTAATATTTTTTTTTGTAATTCGATGAAATATGATGGACATACATATCAATCAAAAAGTGAATTTTGAATTTTTTATTAGTTACGTCTTTTTAATTTCAGCGACGATGTTTGTTACGTCTTTTTGCATTTCAGGTGACGATATACAACTTTACTGGTGGGGATATTTTTTACATTTTCGTATTTGACATTATCCATTTAAAATTCAATTTTAATCGAAACGAAATCTAATGATGATTTCGATTAATCAATTAACAGATTAATCGATTATAAAATTGTTTTGCCATCAGTAGCCATATTTTAGAAAGGAGAGTCCTTCCCTTTTCAAAAGGATAACTATTATCGTAATGAGCAGGTTTTTATGTTTGAAGTAAACTAAATAGCTCAGTTGATAGTTTTAGAAGCGAAACGCTTTTCTAAAAGGCCTTCCAGAAGCCTTTTGCACCTTTTGTGAGACGTATTTCAGTAGGTCTTTTGGAGGGCAAGAAAAATTTTCGCAATCAGTTAACCTGCGTAACAAAGTATGTGTGTGAAAAACAGCACCTTCAGCTGTACCTTTTCAACCCGACGAGGCACGATGACATGATGAATATTTGGCCGCTCCATACTGACCACTTCTTCATATGCTAATTTTAACGGAATCATCTAATACCCATTTCCTTTTGGGCCGATCTCCACGAAGTAGGGCACTTGCTGGGCTTACCGTTAGATGAGCTTGGCGAAAACACTTGAGGAACCGCTGATCTAGATTCGTAATCTGCTACAGCAATAAAATAAACAATAACAGTGAGGATTTTCGATTCAGTGATCGGATCTTGTCAGATTGTGAATTCCCTTCTACCGCCCGACCTTAAGAGGTGATCTGAGAATCATTTCATTGCCCAATGCCATTGGTTACACTTAAAAAACCATAAATACAAAGCGAAAAGAACAAATAAAGGGATTCCAGATGGCGGAACCATCTCTCAGAATTTTTTTTTAGCTTCTTTTTTTTTGTTTTTGAGCTCCCAATACTACTTGTTTCATACGCAATGATAGATATGTAGGTCATTATTTTGAAAACCAATAAGCAGCAATATGTTCTCAAAACATAAATAGCATCACTCGTATTACGTTTAAATATGCATATAATTAAATATATATAATTTTTGTAAATGTAATATTTCAAGATCTTAAATTTTGATGATAGTCATAAATATAAAAATGTTGTACACATCTTCACACATTACGTATAAAATCATCTGATTGATTGCACATCCAATTGGATTTCTTGTTTTTCAACACCAAAAGAGTGTAAATGAGAGGTTGCATTAAGATGAAAATATGTAGGGACTTACTTGAGTAGGCGGCTATTTACATATCTACATACATGTAAACATGACTCTGTTAAAGGATTTTATTTAAGTTCAGGGAAACGTGTACTACAAACATATCGTCGTTTAAAGTACAAAACCGCGTATCAACAAAATGCAAAACCGCGTATCAAGATAATGCGTATGTGAAGTTGCATAAATTACTTTGTAGCGAGTAAAAACACTCGTATTTCAAAATGGTTCTCTTTTTTATAAAGCNCGAAGTTGCATAAATTACTTTCTAGCGAGTAAAAACACTCGTATTTCAAAATGGTTCTCTTTTTTATAAAGCAATCGCATTTCTGGCTAGTATATTTCAGGACGAATGGATAGGGATTGAGCCAAAAGCTTGTGTTAGCAAATCCAATTTTTGGCAAAAAATGTTAGTTACGCGGTTTTGTATTTTACACGACGATATGTACCTACATATGTGTCGTGTGTGCAAGCATCAGTGTAATATGAATGATCCTGAGTCCTTATAACTTATGTTTGCATGGTTAAAACTGCCAACGCAGATTTTTGACAGCGTTTGGTGACATATGCACGTACATACATACATACATACGTACTGCATATGGATGTTTATACCACCCTCTTTGAGTTCGATGGGAATTTTCGCCAATACTTTCTTTCAAAGGCACACTTCATGTGGATTTTGCCGGCGGGCATTTTAAATTAACCACTGTCAATGAGCGAAGTGCATGCGCACGCACGCGTACGATTCTGAAAAGTTTGTGCATACAAACATACATACAAATATGCATATCTATATACATATGCAAATCTTAATTTATAGTATTGTGCAAAATTTAAGCATTTTCAAGAGGTTTTTGAACTGACCCCAAAAGCGAAGATTTTTACTTTTGACTCGAAATATATAAAAATAAAATTATGTAGCATAGTTATATAGCTAATCCATCAGATACATTAATAATATTAAAAACCTTCTTAAATTTCTCAACTTTACAACCCTTTTCGAAAAATATATTGTACCAATTGAGTTTAGACGAAGGAACAGTAGCAGACTTTAATAAAAAAAATTCTTAAACATCAAAACGTTGCTAGGACAATTTAATTAAATCATGTACAATGAAGGCAGCCTAATATTTGTTGCCTTGATTTCAGTAAATATGTATTTGCAAAACAAAGAGTATTCTTGTTTTTTGATTGATTTCCCAAATATGTCATTCAATTATAAACAAATTAAAAACACGTTTGACCAATAGGCCAACAAAATCCTAACCCTTTTAACTTTTAGGCCCGTTTTCTCAAGGAGGTTTTAAAATGTAGCGGCCGGTCAAACACAAATATTTCAGCATAAAATTTAGAGGACTGATAAATTTTAAAACCTTGCTAACCCAAATTTTTCGTAAAAGTGACCGCAAACAAAATTTTTGCAAACACCTTTTTTGTAGACTTTGACATTTCGAGCAGCGCTTTTGTCGATGGAGACTTTTGGTACGTTATTTTAAACTACAAAAGCAAGTTCGTGCATAAGCCCATTTTTCCCCCAATTATTCCGAGGGGGAAATGTCTTTTTATTTCCCGTACTCTCTCAAGCCCTTGCCACCTTGATAATATTCAAACAATACATCGGAGTATTTTCTTTTCCATATTTATACCAATGTAATAATATTTCAAATCAAAAATCATTAGATATCAGTAATAATTATTCTTTTTGTTGTTGTTATTTTTTTCGTTTTATTATTTTAATATATAGTTTTGGTTCCTTTACTTATGCGATTTAAGAATCTAACTCTAAAGAATTTTCTTCCCAAATAAAATCTTTTTATAATATTTTGGTCCAAATTTACTTTTTAAGTTCTTTAAGGCCTTTTGGTTAGCGTGTCAAAATTAACTTCCACAAATTTTCAATGTATACAAAAAACTTGAATTCCGATAAACTTTTAAGGCTGATTCACTATTCGTGTTCGGACAACTTTTTATTTGCTCTAAAAACACGCGGCAACCCTAATCATCATGTCGTTGAGACAGAAAATCAAAATCAATTTGATTCGAACAAAGAGTGATCAGCACATTTTTGTCGTGCTCTGAGTGAAACTGAGGGGAAAAGGAACGTGCAAAATTACTAACAAAAAGTGCCTGGACACGAACGGTGAATCTTCATGCGTGCTGAAGCCTAGTTTTGTCAACCCCATTTTTGAAATTATGCAGCCGGTAAAATTTTCAAGTCGATAATATTCCACATCTTTGAGTGGACTGATGAAATCTTCTGCTTCATGTTCTTCTGCAAGTTACTTAAGAAAATTAGGAGTCAACTAAAAACTAAAGGTCAAGTATTTTACCTCGAGTTCTTCTTCTGTGGATATTTCAATCTCGTTTAGTGGTTTGAAACTATTTTCACTGAGCTCCTCCACCAAATTTAAAGATTACTTCACTTTGAAAGATTCGAGATTTGTTTTTCCGGCTCAAAATAGTTTCGCACACAAATGGATATCTGGGTAAGTTTTCTTGGCAAGTATTACACGCTTACAACTACAATTTTCGGGCAAGCGCAAACTTAGAAACGTAAACAATTTTACCCCAGATCCTTTTCTTATATGTACCGAATTTTCGCAGTTTGGGAAGACACAACTAATTTTTTCTCTTTCTCTTTATTTTTGCAAATTTACACAAAATTATTGAAGACATTTTTTTCTTTATTTGATTTATGTTCACTCATTTCATAGGCTTTTGTTTACTTTTACAAAAAAAAAAATATTACTTCTAGTGATCAGGTAGCACGAATTTAATGAAATGTCATAATTTTATTAAAAGTCAAATGGTTAACAACAACAACGAATGTCATTAAATGGAACTAACTTCTTTTTGTATCATGATTTTAGTTGTGCGATTTTTCTGTTATTTTTTAGACAAGTTTTTTTTTGCAAATTTTCTCATTTAAAGTATTTTATTTATGTAAATTAAAAACTCCATTATTGTAATTGTACAAAGAAAAAACCCGAAGCGTACCAAAAAATTTAAAGTTAATGTCGAAAAAGCCGAAACATTGCATTTGATTTCAGAATTTGGAAATGAATTTTATTACAGCTTCTATTATTAGTTCGACTTAATTTTCGAGTGTAAAATGATAAATCATTTGTAACGATAATAAAGTGCACAAATTTTGTTCAAAACTGTACAAATACTCGTACTTATTACATGGATTTCATTTGAAACCAGAAGTGTTTCGCTGGGCATATGTTGGTTGGAAATTTTTCTTTAGCAAGCTACCATTAAACCTACTGAAGTGCTCTTGAATGCTGTAATTTGATGAAGGCGTATTGGCTTCAACTGTAGTCTACAAAAGGGAAGAATGCTTACATACATATTATACTGCTCTTTGCCTTTCTACCAGCTATTCACATTGCGTTGTGTCTATGCTTTTGACATGCTTCTATGTTTGCTTTTTTACTGCCACTTTTTTGATGGACCTATCCTTTATGTATGTATGAATGTAGTACATATATACATAATGCGCTTTGTATAGTAACTACGATTCCACGCCTTTCAAATGCACAATGTGTTTACATGTATGTAGTCGATGTCTTTAATTTGCAGTTTCTACCCTGAATGACAGCGATTTGTTTTGGTTTACCGATTGCAATGGAAATCTTTTAAATAAATATAAATCGGAGAATCAGAAACTCATTGCGTAAACAAAATTAACAAATTTACAAATTTTGTTTGCAAACATTTGTTTATTTTATGTTGTCGTTGTTAAAAAGCAGTATGGCGCAGCCTGTCGTGTACTCGTTTTACATATTATCATTACTTAACGAGTCCTCCGTCCTTTGACTTTGACATTAAAACCTTCAGTGTACAAATGACCTGCCCCACAACTGGGTAGACAAGTATTTATCTTTAATTATATATATTTACTTTAAAAGGAAAGGTGGTATGAAACACATTTTAGGGCCTAATTCACTGAGCTTAGTTAATCCATTGTTAATTTATAGTATATTCACGTTGGAATTTTAACTCGAGTTTAACGTTTTGAGTTTATGAATAACTGAGTTTAATTTAACGTTTGTTTATTTAACTTTTCTTAGGGCCAAATTCACAGTTAACTACGCACACAGTTAACAACGCACTGTGAATTTGGCCCTTGTTCTAATCTCGCAAGATTTAGACAGAAATATTCCGAAGTAGCCGTGGTGTAGAATACCAAGCTTTTAGCCATAAAGAAATACAAAATTTAGCCAAATAGAACTTTTCATGCTGATTTCAACCATATTGAGATTATTTGGCGCAAATAAAAACTAAAGCCAATAAAATAGGTGAAAGTTTGACTTTTATACTTATAATAGCCTTGCTCGCGTATTCAGTAAATCCAGTGCTAATTTTACTGGTTTTTTACTGGATGTCGTTTTCGTACGCAAACACATGCAGGAAACTAGCAAAAGAGGGGAAATTAAGAGAGCAAAAATGACGGCTGAACTTGCAAGTTTTACTGGATTTTTACTGGATACATTTTTGCTAGCAACTATTTGCTAGTAAGAAAAACAGCTGATGGCATGGTGCTTAATGAAATTCACATTAACAAAATAATTGTTTGTGGGCTTTTAGAGTTGCAATTGACAAAGTAAACCTATTTAAGTATATAATAAGATGGAAAATACTAGTTTTCTAAGAAAATTGCATCGGAAAATAACAAATTAATCAGCTGTTCTTAAAACTAGCAACTTTTTGCTGGTTTTGCGTTTTCGTACTTTTTTGTATATTGGCTTACTTTCTCTGAAATTTGGTTACTGGCAAGTTACCGGATATTTCTTGCTGGAGAATATGAAAACACAACTAATATCTCGGAAACTATTTGACCGATCACAAACGTATTGATGCTTATTTAAGGATAATTTAAATGCGTTTTACGCGACGTATACAGTATAACTTTTTGAAAACGAATTTTAAATAAACGGCATTAAAAAATATATATATATTTTTTTGGTTATTAGGTATTTACACCAAGTGAAATACCCCCTAATTACCTTTATCTTGACGGCATTAATTTTTTAATAGGTTATATTGTTCAGAAGATATTAATATTAAAAAAATTTACCTTTAACCATTATTTATTTTTCACTTCCGCCAAATAATTTTGGTAGGGTTGAATCAGCACAAAAAGTTTTATCGAGCCACATTTTTGGTTTTTGCATAGCTAGATTGTGGATATTCTACACTTACATATGTGCACGGAACGACCTCGGACTATTTCTGTTTAAATCCTGCAGTACGGGAGGAGACTAACTGTCGGCAAGTTGGTTGCAGGTTTGGATTATCAAAGGCACACACCAAATTCGGTCAAAAAAGGCATTCGCTTTAACTCCAAATAAAAGTGGTGTTTATAGCGAGTTAACCCTTTCGGTACATCTTTTTAGATTCGGGCTTTAAAAATCCAATTTTTTATTAAATGATCCTTAATACATAATATAATAACATTCAATTTAATTTTTTTCCAAAATGCGATTCTAAAGTGTTTTTTGGAATGATGCCATATGGCATCATTTGTACTAACTGGTGTAAAAAATATGCAAAGATTTTTTAATATGGTATTTTATTTTATTCATATGAAATTAAATAACACCACAAAAATTTAATAAAATAAGTTGGAACATGCATAGATTTAATAATTCATTTAAAAAAATTACCAGTTGCAATTTCCCAGTACAAATATATCGTTATTTGCTGGTGCGGATTTCAGCTCCTTCAAATATTATTGATGCCGTATGGCATCATACACATTTAAAAATATACCACGCGTTTATTAGCACTTTTTTAAATTAAATTACAAGTTCTAACACTATTTCACACTATTTTGGAGACTATAGCATATATATTTGTTTTTAATTTATTGGGTTTTTTGGTAAAATATAGTATTTTAATGTAGACCTTTCTAAGCAGAAGAAAATCGATATTTCAGTAAAGTTTTAAAATTGAAATTTTTCATCTACTATGGATAAAAATAACAATACCGTATTAAAATTTAGTTTATAAAACTTCCCATTACAGCGTTGCATATACAAATATAATTTCAGATAAGCTCAACTAAATCTGTGAGTATTCAAAAAAGCATGACGCCATATGGCATCAAAATAGCGAAAGGGTTAAACGAAAATTATTTGTATGGCAAACTCCGAGTTTATGAGTAGCGTTTAACGTTTAACTCCAAAATGACCCATAAACTCGAGTTAAAGGCTCAAGGTGAACATAGTATTAACCGCTAACAAGAGTTTAACTATGTAGTTACATATATTCAGAGTCACTTAGTTAATTATGGAAATTCATATCGCATGAAAATATACAAGCTCTAAACATCAATGTTTTTCTATACAAATTCGTTCCATAAAAAAAAAATTATTTTGCAAGAGTTTAACTATGGTGGCAGTGGCGTAGCCAGGGGTTGAGGGGTTGGATCGATCTCCCCCTTCGTCACTGAAATGAAACTTTTTATTTTTGAATTAATAACACAATACTATTTTACACTTCAGATTTATATTTTTTTAATTTCAGACTGATGACAAATTATCTTTTAATGAATATATAAAATTATCTGTTGGTGGATTATGTATTTGAATATTTGCGAAATACACTAGGCCATTTTGCTTAGTTCCCAACAGTGTTGGGAAATAAAATTGTTCCTTCAGTACGAAATCTATACAAAAACTGTACTTTTCGACTGTAAATTGTATCGGACTTTTTAATTTGCTCATGTGCATGCATGCATACATAGATTCCCTTGAAGACCAATGATTTCATGGTATTCACGGGAAAATTTATGTAGGTACATTTACCTATTTTACACTTTTAACATAAATGTCAAGACAGATATTTTAAGATACACTTCTTAACAAACAATTTTTTTTAAGTTATTATGAATGGATAAAAGAGACATCTTTGAATTCAGTACTAAAACTTGACATTTCAAGTGCTTATCAAAACTTTATACATGTTAACTAGATTTATATTAAAATGATATAATTTTAATCATTTGTTTATAAAAATGCAGTTTACACTTTAACAAAACCCGTATAAATCCAACAAACAAACAAACAATAAAACAAACTTTCGTAAAGCTTTTTAATTAGATTTCCTATAAATACATATTNATATTAAAATGATATAATTTTAATCATTTGTTTATAAAAATGCAGTTTACACTTTAACAAAACCCGTATAAATCCAACAAACAAACAAACAATAAAACAAACTTTCGTAAAGCTTTTTAATTAGATTTCCTATAAATACATATTTTGAGTATGCAGTTTTGTAGCCCGATCAATTCAAATAAAGCGCAAGTTTAAAATACATAGTTACGACTTATCGTTGATTTTTAATGTTTTTTTGTTTTGCTGAAGGCGTTGCTCATTTTCTTCATTAAAAAAATCGTCGAACATACTTAGATAATATGGAAGAAAATTACCGACATCGTCAAAAATATGCCATACATCAACTGTAAATCACAGTTACTTTAAATTTGCACTTTATTAGACTAAAATTGAATGAGCTAAAAAACTGCAAAATATTAAGAGATAAAATTGAAATAGAAAGTTCGAAATTTTTACGAAAGTTTGTCGATTTTTTTTAATGTTGTTCAAAGATTAAACTTATGTTTCTTAAGGAATAAACTATATTTTTATAAACAAATAATTCAAATTAAAATATAATAAAATAAATAGTCAATATGTGAGTGTCGTAAAGTTATGATATTTAAGAACATCTCTTTCTTAATTAACGATGACACTGTTTCTATATGAAGCTGATTTCGACATTTTGTTTTAATAAAATTTAGTATCGAAAATATTCTTTCAAAACTTGCCTAGGAATGTGATATAATGGTTCGTTCAAAACCTTTTTTTCAAACTTATAAAGGCAAAAACGAGAAGGCGAAGACAAAAAGAGAATAAAAAAATTTCCCGTAGTGAATTTTCAGATTTTTAAAACGGTATAGTAATTTAATTTTTTAAATTTAAATAAAGCATGAAGACCCCATGGAATAAACGAGTAGATAACAAATATATAACGATAAAACTGGCATATTCATAAATATATGAAAGAATGCACTCAGGCGACGCCTCTGGCCATTGTGTGTCACAGATTTCAGTTATCGATGGAAATTTTTTTCTGGTTTAAATTTTAGTCCAAAAAGTTCCTGGTTTAAAAATCAAACCAAAATGTTTTAATTCTAGTTTCTAGGTTTCATATATAGAAAATTTGGATTAAAATCTAAACCAAAATAGAAAATGTTTGCACACAGCGAAATGTGCTATTGATTCAAACTCAACATATGAAAGCACATTTCATGCGTGGCTGTAGCTGATTGTGCAAAGATGCTTGATACAATTGGTTGCTACCAAGGCTGTCCGGGTTCAATCCCAACCAGACGGAGCATGAAATTTAAGATTTTTTATTTTTTATTCTTAATTAAATATGAAAATGTTTGGGTTTAAAATTTAAACCGAACTGTTTAAATTCTAAACCCAACATATGTGCTCTCTTTTTTTTTAACTTGGAAGGTTTGTATTTGAAACTGAATTTAGTTTGGACATATACATATGTAGTCCAAAAAGTTTAAAATTAAAACCGAAATTTTTAACCGTGTAGCCGAGTTTGTGTTGTTTCTTTGCACGTATTTCGTCATTTAAGCGAGTGTTCTTTTGCAGCTCGGTTGCAAAAGAATGCACCTGCTATAGAGTAACAATTTCTAACCACAATGTGGGTGTTCATCTGGTTAAAAATTGTTTTTCTGTAGTGTATTTTATTGTTGTAAACTGAATAAAAAAATGCCAATGTAACCAGATAACTTCATAACTAGATGGTGTAAACATACACAATGTATTTTTAGAATAACAAAATATTTGAATATTTTTAATCGACTTCAAAAAAATGGAGGAGATTATCAATTCGTCGGAATATGTTTTTTAATGTATGTTACCGCACCGCATAACTTTGGACCACGCTAACCGATTTCTATAATTATTTTTTTTAACGGAAAGATGGTACCTCCGAGGTGGTCCCATACTAATTTGCTTTAGATCATGAAGAAATTAACGGTACTCCAAAAGTTGTAGGTGAGTGTTGAAGTCGGTTTTGTTTTATGCTTAAAAATTATTTGCATTTTATAATATCAAAACTTAACATTTGCCCAAACAAATTGCGGTCACGGAAGACCATATGCAAGCAGTTGGCAGCAGTCGGCATAGAGAGCAGACACAAGTGCCCGCTTAGAAGCATTTTACCCGCAACAAATGACTGGGTGTCATTAGGGTATAGCGAAAAAAATAAATTTTTCGATTTCGAAATTCTAATACTTGCAGGTGTATTCTGCACGTTACCGAAGATTTTGTAACCGGACAATTTTATTACCAAAAAATTTTACCAGTTCTTGTCATCGCGATTCAAGGTACATTGGTAATGAAGTTTAAACATTCAGCAATTCATCTATAAAGAATTATGGAAATTTTAGCCTCGCAGATTTCACGGGGCAATACTTTGTTAGCTTATGAGATGGTAACAAAATTTACCGGTTACGAGAGTACACAGAATGCGAAAAAGGTTTAAAAACTGACAGGAGCTTTGTTTACCGGTTACAAAAATTTTACTATTTATATTTCATATGGATATCAAATGAAAGGTATTGTTGGAAACTTTGATCCGAAAATATTTACGATCAGGGTTGCTTTCATGTAATACAAATTTTTAGTTTGTAAATTTCAATCCGCTTTTTTGTATGTATAGGTACACAGTACACATGTATGTATGTATACGCTCAAGATATGTACTATTCATTCCAGCGTATTTCTAAATAGGGTTGCCATCTGAATTTAAAAGTAAGATATTTACTTACACAATAGATATGGAAATCCAATTTTTTTTTTATTTATTTCCAAAATATTTTTTTAAAGCTATCCAAATGGCCAGTATTCGATGTCCAAACCTTGAAAACTTTAAAAAGGATATATGTACTCCGATCAAAGCTCGGTCAACCTGGTACTTTGAATTATATATGCAAGTAGTTATCAAAGTATTATGGCATATGCAGTGCAGACTTTGTCTACATATAAAAAAAAAATTGTAACCGGCCGATGTCTGTACATTGTAGATATTAAAGAAAAATTAATATGGGGGTCTTTATTAGATCAATATTTTTTAGAATTTTTGTCTGTTTGTCTGTATTTTTTCTACGCGCATCATTCAAAAACTAATGCATGGATTTGAATGCAGATTTCACCGATGTATTGCTAGAGGTCTAGCTTAAAATATAGAAAAAAAAATTTGAGAGTTTGAATTTTTCAAGTTAAGTAAATTGATAAGATAAAGTAAATATTACAATATGGCTGTCAAACGAAGGATGTTTATTTATTTATTTATGTCTAAGAATGTTTAAGAAACCTTCTTAAAAAAACCGACGTAAAAAAGTATATATATATCTATATGTTTCATGATTCAATGATCGGATCTAAACCAAATTAGTATGGGACCACCTTTGAGACACTGAAGAATTATCGAAATCGGTTGACGTGGTGCAAAGTTATGCGGTAACATACATAAAAAATAAAAAATTAAAATTAAAAAAAAATAAAAAAATATTCCGACGAACTGATAACCTCCTCCTTTTTTGGAAGTCGGTTAATAAGCTAAATATTACAATATGAGCAGGGCCGCATTCAAAATGTGGGGGCCCGGGGCTTTTTGAGTTAATAATCATACAATTAATTGGAAAAATAATTATATTTTAATTTTAACAGTGCCGTTTATTATTGACTTCTAACCACGTGTTTTCTTTTGAAATTCTCGCCTGAATTGCTTTATACTTGCCACTCATGTTGCATGTAGTGTTAAACGACTGACCACTGCAGTCTCGTATTTTAAAAGATATGGAATAGTAAGAAAATTTTGTCTTTTTGATCCGGCTTATTATTTCAGCCGGTACTTTCTCACCCCTCAAAGTAAGTTATTATTTCCTCGCAGGTTGTTGAGGGTAACATAGGTTTACAAAGAAAAAAAGTTTATGCATATTAAACCAAACCTATAAATTCCTATGTTATTCGACATGCTGAATGTGAATCCGAGGTCCGTTAGTTGAAGGTCCAGTAGGGAAAAATTCATTGAATATACCTGAAAATTCATATATATATGGGGTTTTAGATTCACTAAACCCAAGTCCGAGGTCCGTTAACCTCCATAATGTCAGCTTCGAAGTCATTTGCATATTGGGTCCCTTGATACCTCAAGGTCATCTAGAGGTCATGCCAAGGTCATCCCAAGATCAAAGTAAGATGAATTTTATTGAATATTCAGGTGACCACGAACCTGAAGTGATGGAGGCTAACGGACCTCCGATTCGCTTTCACCAAGGGGATATATGTATATAGGTTTGGTTTAATGTGCATACACTTTTTTTATGTAAGCCTGTGTAATTTCCGTGCCCTTATTTTCGCATTCTTTGATATGTCCGGGGGTCATTCTGAGCTATAAGTTCCAGCATCCTACGGAAATTTTCATTATTGAGTGAGTCGAGAATCCCACTAGAGCCAGGAGAAGCTAAGCTAGGTTCCGCAAGATGTATGGATGGTGCTGATAAATCGTAGTACCTAGCGATCTTTTATGTAATCTTAGAAAAATTATTATTTTATTTTTGTTCTGTCGTCATCACATGTGGGGGCCTTCTAAATGTGGACGCCCTGTCCACCGCCGCCCCGTCGGCCCTGCCCTTAATCCGGCGCTGAATATGGGTATCAAAAGTAAGTACATTGAGAAATCTTTGATGTAGAAATCTTTGATTTATAAATATTTGCAACTAGGAAATACACAGCGTGCTTCGCAGCGCCTTCAAAGTACCGTCCTTTTGTTACTCCCCTCACACCATCTAAAACTATTCGTTAATGCTTTCTTTGTAAAGTAGGCATCGAAGCACGCCGGGTATTTGCTAGTTATGAAATAAAAATCCCAAATTTAAATATTCAATGTGATTTTTCATATAGTTACACAGTATAGAATTCAATACTTCAAATGATGCGAACTGTTTTTATTGTGGATTAATTTCCCCTCTTTTTATTTAGCCCACTCCATATTCTCAACGGGATGTCCTTTTTAATGTTCTGATTTTCTGTTATTTGTTGCATGTAGCACTGAATTTGAAGAATGTCTGCCTCTACCATTACGGTCTCCCTTCAAGTGTTTGGAACAGCAGACCAATATGTCTGAAAACATCAATATCATCAAACACTTTTTGTTCACAAATGAGTTTGCATCAGCAAAATTGTTCTTTTGATAGAAATCAAACATGGTTATATGAATAATATTTACGAACAAGTGTTTGAATGCAACCACAAGGCCTTGGTTATTAAAGCACCATCATCGCCGGCATCATCGCAGTCATCTTCATCGTGTTTATTGTTATGGGCTGTTCGTTTTTAAACGACATAAGTACATACATGTGTATGTTTATAATTTTAAATACTCAGCATCGCATTGACAAAATATATGTGCTACTTTGCTGAATAATTTTTTCTTCATTCATTTTCTTGCTGCAACCCTAAGTTTGGTTACAGCCCACTATGGTTACTCACCAGCCGTTGCATACTAGCAGGGAGTTGCAGTTGGCAGACCTTTTGTCAACGTAATGTAACTGTTGTCATTCTAACAAAGTGTGACGGCTTGACTGACACAACACTCGCACAAACCTGACCAATGTATTAATGAGTGCTATGTTATTTCCTTATTTTTATTAATTTTTTTCTGCTCTGTCAACATACATATGTATATGTTACCGTTGTTTGCAGTTTTGCTGCTTTGTAATCTTGAGTTCTTGCCACTGCTTTGTAATGTTTTCATGTCAATGTTGGTTTTGTCCTTTTCGTTGTTATTTTCTGACAATGTGTCGTAATATCCAGCCAACAAGACCTTCTGGCGATTTATGTTACTTTAAAATGATGCTCTCATTTGCACAATGCGTTTAAGTAAGGTGTGACTTGAAAAAATGTCATTGACTTTTATTTCCGCCCACGTGCTTCTACTTTGTTTGTTTAAAATTGAATATGCGAGGAAGCACTGATCAATACAGAAATGATAAAGTCAAGGGGCAGGATGGTTGTTGGAGTTAGTTCAGAAGGCTAGATATTGGTGTTAGCACTTTCTTCTCGAACCTATCCGGAAAAAGGTGTTTTTTCAATCAGATCAGAATAAATACTTGTTTTATAATGTGAAGCAACTCCGATGTTCTTCTCTCAACTCTTATTTGCAACTCCTCACGAAGGCATTACAGGCATGTTGGTATCCAGTTTTATAGCCCATTAAATTTTATTGTTCTACGTAAGCGGAACCTCTCATATCTGGCCAAATACTGCCACTCCAGCACCCAAGCATGCTAAACTTGCAATATATATTTTCAGTTTTAAAAAGATGGAAGAAATTTTAAATAAGTAACATTAACTTTATTTATATTTAGGGAGTTCACAAGGTGTCGTAAGTGTCTTATTGTAAAGTTTACGATATACAACAATTCACAATATACAACACCTTGTGCACTCCCGAATTGCCTTAATAATAAATTCATAATGTAGTAATAAACATATAATATTTTCAATTTTCAACAGTGTCGCATAACAATCAATATAATCCGCCAGACCTTCCACCAATGGTCTCATCCAAGGAGCAGACGTTAATGTGGCAGCAAAATTCGTATCTCGGCGATTCTGGTATTCATTCCGGTGCGGTCACACAAGTGCCGTCGTTGTCGGGCAAGGAGGATGAGGAAATGGAGGGCGATCCACTTATGTTCGATTTGGACACTGGATTTCCACAGAACTTTACCCAAGACCAAGTGGATGATATGAATCAACAATTGAGTCAAACTCGCTCACAACGCGTGCGCGCCGCAATGTTCCCCGAAACATTGGAGGAGGGAATCGAAATACCATCAACTCAATTCGATCCCCAGCAGCCAACTGCTGTGCAGCGTTTATCAGAACCATCACAAATGTTAAAACATGCTGTAGTAAATCTTATCAACTACCAAGATGATGCTGAATTGGCCACACGTGCCATACCCGAATTGATTAAGTTGTTGAACGATGAAGATCAAGTGGTTGTTTCACAAGCCGCCATGATGGTTCATCAGCTGTCAAAGAAGGAGGCTTCTCGCCACGCTATTATGAATAGTCCCCAGATGGTGGCCGCTCTTGTTCGCGCAATTTCCAATAGCAACGACTTAGAGAGCACCAAGGCTGCAGTTGGTACTCTACACAATTTGTCACATCATCGCCAGGGCCTATTGGCCATTTTCAAAAGTGGCGGCATTCCAGCTTTGGTGAAGTTACTCTCTTCACCCGTCGAGAGTGTTTTATTTTACGCCATTACCACATTGCATAATTTGTTGTTACATCAAGATGGTTCGAAAATGGCTGTACGCTTGGCTGGTGGCCTCCAAAAGATGGTCACTTTGTTGCAACGCAATAACGTAAAATTTCTAGCCATTGTTACGGATTGTTTGCAGATTTTAGCCTATGGCAATCAGGAGAGTAAACTAATAATACTGGCTTCGGGTGGTCCAAATGAATTGGTACGAATAATGCGTTCGTACGACTATGAGAAGTTGCTCTGGACTACTTCGCGTGTGCTGAAGGTGCTTTCGGTATGCTCCAGCAATAAGCCAGCCATTGTAGATGCTGGCGGTATGCAAGCTTTGGCTATGCACTTGGCAAATCCGTCACCACGTTTGGTGCAAAATTGTTTGTGGACATTGCGAAATCTTTCAGACGCCGCTACAAAGGTTGACGGTCTCGAACCACTATTGCAATCCTTGGTTCAGGTATTGGCTTCAACAGACGTTAACGTTGTCACTTGTGCCGCTGGCATTCTATCGAATTTAACTTGCAACAACCAACGCAATAAAGCTACTGTTTGTCAAGTAGGTGGCGTTGACGCACTTGTACGCACCATCATAAATGCCGGTGATCGCGAAGAGATCACCGAGCCAGCTGTGTGCGCATTACGCCACTTGACTTCACGTCACGTTGACTCGGAATCTGCACAGAATGCCGTGCGCCTTAACTATGGGTTATCGGTGATCGTGAAGCTTTTGCATCCACCTTCACGTTGGCCGCTAATCAAAGCCGTTATTGGTTTGATACGTAATTTGGCATTGTGCTCAGCCAATCATGCACCGCTACGCGAGCACGGCGCCATACACAATTTAGTGCGTTTACTAATGCGCGCATTCCAAGACACTGAACGCGTAAGTATTCGAGCACACGAGTGTAATAAGTAAAAACATAAACAGACGGCAGCGTTGATCCGGATCAACTCGGGAATTAACTACAGTTGATCCGGATTAAGATCGAGTTAATCAGGATCAACGCTGCTGTCTGTTTAAGCTTTAAAATACATACAAAAGATCCTACATATATTCCTAACGGAAATGTATTTTTCTAACAACAGCAACGTTCGTCAGTTGCCACAACTGGCTCTCAACAACCATCTGCTTACGCCGATGGCGTTCGCATGGAGGAGATCGTCGAAGGCACTGTGGGTGCTCTACACATATTAGCACGTGAATCGCATAATCGCGCCCTGATTCGCCAACAATCAGTTATACCAATATTTGTGCGCCTACTTTTTAACGAAATTGAAAATATACAGGTTTGAGTTCATTGTTAAACTTGATGGCACAATATTATTCAAAATATTTTTTGTTTTTCAGCGCGTTGCCGCCGGTGTACTTTGTGAGTTAGCTGCCGATAAAGAGGGCGCCGAAATGATCGAGCAAGAGGGTGCCACTGGTCCGCTCACTGATCTATTACACTCTCGCAATGAAGGCGTTGCTACATATGCAGCAGCTGTACTATTCCGCATGAGCGAGGACAAGCCGCAAGATTACAAAAAACGTCTTTCTATTGAATTGACTAATTCATTGCTGCGAGAAGACAACAACATGTGGGGCAATGCCGATTTAGGCTTGGGTCCGGATCTACAGGTGAGTAATATTTAGTGTACAGATAAAGCATTGTCCTTTTATCCACTCTGAGTTAAGCTTGTACATATACTACAACATCTAAACCCTAAGCTATTGTAGCGGAAACTAGACGCTTATATATATATATATCTCTAAAAAACTCGAAAAAGTAAACTACGAATTGGGTTGCTCAAAACTTGCTGTATGCCTATTTTTGCATATGATTGGGTATATTTACTAGTATACATACATACAAATGCATCATACCTAAACCCGAAACTTTTGTTTGATTTCAACAAATATTTGTATGTATTTTTATTTAATTAGAAAGGCGCTAGCTGTAAATGTAATACAAAATATAGGCGTTAGTGCTTGAGCGCTATCTATTTTTCATTAACATTTTTATTTGGGGCATAAACTTTATAAGTTTTACTATAGATAAAATTCTAAAACAAAAATCTAAAGAGAGGAAATGGCCGGGTATTTTAACAGGTTCACTCACGCTCAGCATACAAACGAAAATCGCGCAAGTTTGTCCGAAATTTAAAAGGGATAACAATGGAGGAATTATTTTAACGAAAGAGTTGTCGCCGCCTAAGCATAATGTCATCTGCAAAGAAACTATTATTTATTGAATTATCCATTTGTAAAGGTCAAGCTTTGTTTTCTAAAACTGTATAGCTTAAATAAATATGCTTTTCGTCTAATTAATATTTCTTCCTATTCTTATAAAATAATTTCAAATTAAGTTCATTGTTAATTGCAAAACAAAACCTTTTTATATATTTTGGACAAAATGCTTCAGTCACGCTTTGAATACTGCTCCTAGTTTGCTGGTTATCTAGGTATAAATCTTAACTAAACAAACTTTTACATTGCTTATCCTAGTCCTCAATCGGTATTAATGTTTAATATTTCGTTAATTCGGCCTTGGAATGAATCGAAAGTTATATAATGTTATAATTTAAAAAATCATGACGAACGAATTGTGTCCTTCACTGTATTACCCCATGAATGGCGTCTGTGAGCCTGCTAAGAATGAAAAAAATCACAAACTCATTTTGTCGACTTAGAGTAGTTATTTGTTGGCTTTTCAGTTATAATTTAGGTATATTTTGTATACACGTTTTGTTTTACATAATTTTGTCAATTAACTTATATATTTTGTTTTTATTTTTATTCTTTTTTGCATTTATGTACTTCGTTTGTAACACAATCACATAAACAACTGTTCACTTTAAATATCACAACACCGTTGAATTTATGAATTGATAAAACACCGAAATTTGTGCTAAACGTTGAACATTGAAACTACTTGCATTATCACCATCACGAAATCACAACGGCTACTGCTGCTACAAATAAAAAATATTAAAAAAAACGTCCTAATGCCACAAAATAACACCATTCAAAATCCCTGCCCAACTCCACTACCTATCCAACTGCACATCCTTGGATTTCATTTGTATCCTAACAACTTTTTGCAATTCTCGCAATGTTACACAGGATATGCTTGGACCCGAACAAGCATATGAGGGTTTATATGGGCAAGGCCCGCCGAGTGTACACAGCTCACATGGAGGTCGAGCATTCCAACAAGGTATGTATGATGAGTTTCCAGTCCCTTGCGTCAGTTAAAAAAATTACAAGTTGCAACATTTTATGTTCCAATGCGGTTTTCATAAATATGTAAAATCGTTACGATAGCATGATGCGTTTGCTCGAGATACTAAAACCAAAAGCAATCAGCTCAAAAAACATTAAAAACTCGAAAGCAGCGTGATTGAGCATCGCCGAATTTGAGTGCTGCAATCACAAATACGATTATGGAAAACTAATCAATAAAAATATTTTTTTATACATATTTCTGCCATTCACATACATATCCCTTCACCGCCAGTTAAAAAAAAAAATTTAAATCCCCTGTTGGCTTATCCGGTTTTATTACATGTTATATAGTAATACAAAATCATTCTATGATATACATTTGCTTTGTGTTTTTATTATATACAAATAACTATAAGAAATAATACCTTCTTATTTCACCACCCAGTAATTACCAGTGGCTTACGGGCAAAGCACAATAGCATTCGAGTAATAATGCACCATAGCTAAACCTAAACATATACTAATCTACCTCGAAAATACCCAAAATTTATTCAGTCAACCTGTAGAAAGTGAAGTGAAATATAACGTTTTAAAAACAAAGTTTATTTTTATTTAAACCCGTTGTGAATTAATGTTTCTCTCTGAAGGATTTTTTCTAATTTTGAAATCCAAAAACAAACTATACCAATCAGCGAAATTTAAAGTTAATATTAATATAACCGATGTCTGTGGCGAAATCTTAGCTGAGCAACTTATTTCAATGAAAATAACACTGTGCAACAGCATTTTTTGGCGCGCAATAATTCCAACGCAGGATGAAAGACCTAGACCCACATAATAAAACCTCAAAATCGTTTTGCATTCTTTGGTAAAATTTCCTTGCTATGGGCCAATTTAAAATTGCAATATTTTGCCAAAGTGTGTTTAGAATAAATGAAAAAATAAAATAAAATACATATCGGAGAGAAATATGTTGTTTCGGGACATATAGTAAAATTTTACGAGGAATAATTTTGTAGAATATTTAAACCCGTTATCTCCCTCACAAAAGGGTCGTTTTGGCCCTTTTTTTAAAATAGTTCGAATAAAATGGCATTTTGAAGGTCGCTAGGGGGCAAAATCTACTAAACAATTATTTGCCATAAAATGTCAGGAGTTCCCTCAGACAAAATCTTTGTACAAAGAATCTGCAAGTCCACAGAAAATAAAAATCATATATCCCCTTAAAATATGGGCAACCCTCAATTAGTTCGAACTTTCGGATAACTCGACAGTTTTTATTCGGACACATAGGCGCTTATTATGAGTTGCATTTTATGAGCTATGCAAGCGTGTCGAAATTTTCGTTGAGTATCGAATTTTCTGTCGAACAGAATTTGGCTTACGTTGGTGTAGCGAAGTTTATAGTTGGATCACAAAATTTCTTGTATGTCAAAATAAATTCGAAAGACTACACTTAAACTCTCTTAAACGTTTTCTGCTCCTGGGCAGTTTTCTAAGTTCTCATCCTCTGACGAATTGTTGAACCAGAACTCCGTTGTACTAATTTTTACCACGTTTTTATAAACTCGCTTTCTTATTTCATTTTAATTTATACAAATTTACATATGTACATATGTATAAGCACTCTATTTAGTTTGTTCGATTTGTAAACAAAGCTTCTCAGAGGTGGAAAATATGCTATTGTGAACAGCCTAAACGAGCAAAATTCACGGTAGCGCTATTCGTTATCGAATGAGCACCAAAATACCAAATGAAAACTCGTTCTATCAGCACTTTTGACAACAGCCGAAAAACGAATGCAACTCATAATAGGGCCCATAATTTTCGCTGGTTTATTAACCTAGATAAGCAGTGGAATTCTGCCAATCGCTACGCTAAATTATCGTCGCCAAAATTCTCTAAACGATTTGCAGTGGGTCCTGAAAGTATGCTACATGCAAAGGTAACAGATACAATGTGTAATCACACAAGTCTGGCAATATGGGGTTCATGTAATTAGATGTTGCATGTCATTAGGCGCGCTTGCTATTCTTTTGGAGATTTTCGGAGACGAAAATTTGCGATAGCGATTGTTGGAATCCGGCTGCAGGTTACATATTTTGTGTAGATTATGTAAACTCAAAAAAACTTTTCACCGTACATATTTTCTAGCCAAGTATGCATAAAATTTCACAAATAAAAGTGTGACTCCTGTTATTTTTTTATTTTTACGTTGCAAAATTTGGAGCGTTGATTGCTCTCTTTTGAGTTTATAATGAACTGGTAGTATTGGGAGAGGAAAATCGAATGCAAAAGAAGTATTTGCTTGCAATAGAAAGGAAGGTATTAAGAGTCAAAGCGGCGTGACTCCTTTTTTGAAATTGTAATACTCGTCGCTGTTACAGTTACTGTGGCTGGTGCGTATCTAAAACTGTTATCGGATACTATACAGTTCTGGGGCATAAAGGGAATCAATCTAAACGTGGCATGCCTATGTGCTCCCATTAAAAGATAGTTAATAAAACAACTTATTTAACACGTTACGATGCGTGCGCCAATATAAAAATGCATATTTTGTGCAGCGTGTGAAAGAGCTTGGGCTGTAAATGCTAGGAATTACAGTTGAAATGCGGAGCACCGTCAACCAAAAAAAATCAACGGTAAGTCCTAGATACTTAAACTTTGCCCTTTGTTATACTTAATTTTGATCTGTTACAAAGCTGAATACCAAAATTTTATCTAAAGTTGCTAAGCAAGAAGTAAGAAATTTTGAGCAAACTTTGCAGAATTTTCATAATTTTTGCACAAAGTCTGAAATTCGGATTTATATCGTGTTTGCTAGCTATACTTCCATAAATAAATAAAATTATAGTTTAAAAAACTAAAACGTCGCTATTATAATTTCCATTCGTACTGTCCTCAGGTATGTAACTTGAGAATAGAAATCGCTGCATCTTTTAGGCGCATCAATATTACATTGTTACATCCCGAGCTAATAAAAGGGAGGTAAAAATAATAAACATTAAATAAACTAAAGAAAAATAGCCACAACTTACTCAGGGCTATCACGGAATCCATCGTAGAAAATCTACGAATTCGAATGCCTGCTACGAATACGAAAAAATTGCTATCACGGAATCCGAATGAACTCGAAAATATCTTTGCCAGCTTCGAACGCTGATTCGAAATCAGCTAGTTCAAAGGAAACAATAGACATTTATGTATGCGCTTTTGCTCACACAGCCACAGCAGTCGCGATGGCCGAGCGAGCAAAGCAGTAAACCGCCAATTGAGAGATCCGAGTTCGAGTCCGAGTCGTCGGGCAGCGGAGCTTTTTTTTCTTTTTTTACTTAATTTTTGTTTCTTTTGTTTAATATTTTTTTTTAAGCTAAGATTTTTTTCTTTTAAAGGGAAAAATATTATTTCTTTAATTAATTTTTATGATCTTAAAGTACTTAGGTTTCTTCCTAATGAATTGTTGTTGAATTATTTCCTCGCTTCATAAAAAAAATATTCATTCATTAAATAGCGTCTAGCAGATGAATGTATGTAGCTTCGATTTTCGTGAATTCTACGAAAGTGCTACTATGGAATCCGAATGGCTACGAACGTAAATTCGAGTTTTAAAATCACTCAATCTTAAAAATAATGCAAAACAGCTGCATTATTGATAATAATACATATTTATTATACTCCAAGTTTGTTAGTTTGATATAACTCCACTTATTTGTGTAAACGTAGACGTCAAATACCAATGTCATACATACATACATATGTACGAATTGATGGCTGAGTAGAAGATCGACCTATCTCGGCAGACAGCTCAAAAACGCCCTATCTCAGAAAACTTTTCAAGAACGCCCTACTTCAGAATTTCAGAAATTCAATAACGACCTCAGCTTATTTTCGATGTATTTTCGTTTGGTATAGGGCGTATGAACCGATTTCTGAGACAGGGCGTTATTCAACCAAATTCGAGGTAGGGTGTTTTTCACTAAAATTCTGAAATAGGGCGTTTTTGAAAAGTTTTCTGAGATAGGGAGTTTTTGAACTGGCCGCCGAGATATGTAGGTCGATCTTCCACTCAGCCATCGATATGTACATAATATGTATGTATAAGGACTAAAATTACACCCACTTTCCACTTCGAAAAAAAACGTTAAAAACGTATGGTGTGTTGTTTTAAAACGATGCACAACGTTGGATTTTGTATTCAAGCAGTTGAAGGAACGTATACTAATAATTTCAGACATGTGCTCACGATTTAAGAAAAAAAATTACAAAAAAATTCGAAGTTTGAGAAAATTGTCCATATGAAAAAAAAAATAATGCTTTATTTTATACAAAGTGGCTCTTCCATTTGAAATGAGGTAGCAAATACTTGTAACAAAAAATATTTTAACTTATTCTAATTAAAAAACAATATAGATATAGAGGAAAAAAGAACAGGATGCAATTCTTGCAGAAATTTGTTGGTGGAGTAAGCACTTGTTTGAGGATCGTGATCATGTGGAATTTCAAGATGACGCAGTAGAGCCAGCATTGGAATCACACGTGGACATCAAGTGTGACTCAGATTCTGATAACAGCGTTGATTCCGATGCTGATTTTACACTTCCCGAAGCATCACTCCCGAAAAGAGCAAGAGTTATATATACATATAAACGAAATATGAAATAAAGCATAAAAAGTTTGTGCATATTTTTATTTTGTGTGGACTTACAGATTCTTTATACAACGATTTTGTCTGAGAGGACCCCTACTGAAATTTTATGGTAAATAATTTTCTAGAAGATTTTAATCCTCTAGGACCTTCAAAATGCCATTTTATTTGGGCTTTCTAAAAGAGGGCCAAAACGACCCTTTTGTGAGGGAGATAACGGGTTAAAATGTTCTACAAAATTATTCCTCGTAAAATTTTACATTGTGTTCCGAAACAACATACCCCAGAAGAACCAACACTAGGTCTTTGATGTTATTTTGCAATAATTGTATTCATTAACTCTATCAAAAGAATATAAAAAACTTAATAAATTTGCTTTAGTTTATAACAAGATAATTTAATTGTACCATTATGTTGAAAGTTTCGTAGAAAATATTTATATGTACAAAGAAACAAGTTTTAGGTTAGCAATTATTTTAAGAAAAGTTTTAAAGATAATTTCATTGGTTGATATTGGATTATACTTCTATAGCACAATTTTATTTGTTTTACGCTTTGCGGCATATATTTTACCAAAATTTTGTAATAAAATTTGTATTATTTCCTCCTATTTGGTGGGAAGCTTGGTTTATTTAAGTTTCAACACGTTATCATTCTGTTTGGATAAATAATAATCTTGTTGAGAAGTAGATCTTACAAATCCCCAGTAGTATTAAAACCCATATTTGAAGCTAGTTACTCTGAAAAAAGGTATTTTGTTCCGTGAATAACGATTTTGTTGTTCCGACGGTATGAATAGCAACGTTTTACCGCTAGAATATCCAAATATCTCCGATCGAAATGCCCGAAAAATTGACCAAGTTAATGCGCCAAGAATGTTTCTACTTCTGAATATTCATTTTCCTGCGTTTTACTTTAAATCAGAGATTCTTTTCGCCACAAGCAGGTTTGCCATGGAAGCCGAATGACCCAATCTTTATGATGATCATCTGGATCAACTGTATAAAAGTTTTTTTTTTCATCACTAAAAATAGCGTTTTTGAATTCTTCCAAAAAAAATTTGTAGTTTTTGTAAAACGCTTAAAGTTCATTTTCGTGCCATGTGGTTTAACGATTTATTTCTGTACGCTAAGTACCAAAACTGTGTTTATTATTTATTATGAACTTTTACATGTGACAGAGAGATTCAATTACATTTCAATTTTTATG
The DNA here is from genome assembly GCF_001687245.7 of Rhagoletis zephyria. Taxonomy (NCBI): domain Eukaryota; kingdom Metazoa; phylum Arthropoda; class Insecta; order Diptera; family Tephritidae; genus Rhagoletis; species Rhagoletis zephyria. The sequence goes on along the minus strand of NW_016160039.1, from coordinate 30,787 downwards.
CTAAATCATCCCGTTCCTAGTACCTAACCTTAAGATATGTCATCTGCATCATTTTTTTGGGGTTGCGTAGGGCCACCAAGCTTATTATTTCCATTGTCGTCGGGATTTTAAAAAGGAACTTCTTATTATATTCTGTTGTCCGATTACTTCAGCAACTAATTAACTACTTTTCATGCCACAAAAATTCATTCCTGTTATATTTCCGGGCTATTCTTCAGATAGTTCAATGCCACGGAATATTATAGGCCATAATATCTTCTCTTCTTTTTTGGCGCTGTAACCGCCCAAGCGATTTGGGCCGAGTTCAGCAAAGCACGCCGGTCGTTTCTTTTCTGTGCCAACTTCCGCCAATTGGAAACACCAAGTGAAGCCGAGTCCTTCTCCACCTGATCTTTCCATCGAAGTTGGGGCCTCCCTCTCCCTCTGCCACCACCAGCGGGATCCGAGTTGAATACTTTCAGAGCTGGAGCGTCGGTGTCCATTCTAACGACATGGCCATAATATAACTAGTGAAAATAATAAAACGGTTTTTATAATGAAAATAGCTTCTATATGTTTAAGTTTTTACCACACAGTCATTGGTGTATATGGCGGAAGCTGAATAGTTCATTTTGCACATATAATTATTTACTATTGAATATTAACTATTGTGATGAAACCGCTTTATTTCAGTAAGTGAAAAAATTTTACATTTTGATATTTTAAACGTAAAATAAATGTCTACTTATTTCAACAATTATACTCATGAGCAAGTATATATGAACAAGTACATTGAAATCTATATTTAACACCTTTCCTCAATGTGAATCTGATTATATTAAATTTAATGTCAACTAACTTAAACTAATTAATTTTACAAAATGATAATGCTTCTGTTTTGACAGATTTTTAGTTAGCACATCCGCTATCATATTGTCGGTTGAAACGTATCTTAGTTCTATATCGCCACTCTGAATAACCTCTCGGACAAAATGATGTTTGATGTCTATCAGGCAGGTTCTGTAATTCACTTTCGAGTGAATTTGAGTCGAATTCATGTTGAGTTCAAATTGGGAGGGGTTGAAATTCATTCGGAAGTGAACTGCAGAACCTACCAATATATGTTTTGATCTAGCATGATAAACTGGATTCTTCGCCAGATTTTGGGCGCTGAGATTATCACCATAAATGATTGTTGATGTATTCATTTCACCACATCCAATCTCGATCATTAAGCACAACCTTGCTTCTCTGACTTCCAAGAAATCGGAGCACCTGCCAGAAAAAACACGTATCCTGAATATGATCGTCGGTTGGTCGTATCAACTCCCCAATCTGCATCCACGTAGCCTTGAAGTCCTTGGTCGTATGCATAATAAATAATTAAGATGCATGTCCTTCGTAGCTGCTAAATACCGCATTACGTGCTGCACGACTTTGACATGTTCGCCTTGGGGATTGTTGTTTCTTTGTGCCAACTTTATGACCGAATGATAGATATCTGGCCTCGAAATCAAAGCTAGCCACAATAACTCGCCTATTGCTGATTGATACGCCGTTGGATCTTCAACCACGCAATTCGAATTATCGCACGTTACTTGAAAACCTCGGTCTAACGGTGTCGACGCAAACCTACATTGTTGCATGTTATGTCGTTGTAGCATATTCTTAATATATAATGACTGTTTTAACGATATATTGCCTGTCTCACCATCGCGTTGAATCTGCATGCCCAAAAATGTTTGCATAGGACCCTTATCCACACATTCGAATTTTGTTGCAATCATTGATTTAATTCGTATCAAGTCTGCCTTTTTCTGGCACGCTATAAGCAAATCATCTACGTAAATCAGTATCAAACAAAGGCTACCTTGTATGTCCTCCTTATATAAGCACGGCTCGTTCTTGCATTGAGTGAACCCAATTTCACACAATACTGTGTTCAACTTAGAATTCCACTCCCTTCCGGCTTGCTTTAAACCGTAAATTGCTTTATTGAGCCTTAGCACCTTCTCTTCACAAGTCTTATTTACATATCCTTCAGGCTGCTTCATGTGGACTACGTCATTTAACTCACTGTTAAGGTAAGGCGTACAAACGCCCATTTGATGCAAATAAAGCTTCAACTGAACAGACAATGCTAAAATCAAACGTATCGATTCATAACGACACATCGGTGAAAATGTTTCGCTATAATTTAAACCAAATTTTTGCGAACACCCTTTGGCTACCAAACGTGCCTTATAGCGTTCTATAGCATCAAATTGATAACTTGTTGACCCTTAGGTAAGTCTACAAGTGTCCACGTACCATTTTTTACCAGGGACTCATATTCCTTCTTCATGGCTGTTCGCCAATATGAAGCGTACTCACTATTACTTGCCTCTTTAAAAGTCTGAGGTATTGGTATATCATTGGTATGAACTGCGTTTATAATATTGAAGAACTTCTTTGGACGTGCTGGCTTACCTGTTCGTTCAAGTTTCGGCCTACCAGGTCCAATCTTTCCAACCTGCTTTTGCTATAATTCTGCTTCTTCTGCACTAGCATATTCTTCGCTCTCGATGTCGCTGCAACTATCTTCCTGCTGTTCATCGTCATAAATATCCGGATTAAGTCCAACGATATCATGGTCCGTCGCATCTTTCGGTGAACTTTCTGTTGTTGCTTCAAACGTGATCTGGTCTGGTACCTCAACTGCATCACAAGATTCGTCAAATAAAACATCGCGTTTTTCTACAATTTGCCGTTTTTCCTTGTCGTAGAGTCTGTCAAAACGCTTGTTGATGTATTCTCGACCATTGTCACTACGTAATGCCTTAATCTTGCATCCTGTCTGACGCCATGCTCTATTCTTGAATTCTACAAATTTTTCAAATACTTCGTCCTTAGACTTGATGAAAAATGTAAAGATGCGACGAGACATGTCAATAAATGTTAAAAAATACGCCGAACCACCAAGAGAACGCTTCTCAAATGGTCCACATACATCTGTATGTACAAGCTCCAACTGTTGTTTTGCACGATTTTCCGACACCGATGGAAATGATTGAGTATGAATTTTGCTTTTCATGCAAGTCCTGCACTGTTGCTTATCAGAGAAATTCACATTTTCTACGCCGATTACCGTTTCATTTTTCTTAAGACTCAACAAACTAGCATAATTGGGGTAACCATATCTGTTATGCCATACAGCTGCACTACGCTGAACTGCGCCAAAAAATACATTTTACACGTTCTTGAATTTCAATTCACAAAACACGGTTTTTAGAATTACGTCACCTCTGCCAACGGCACACGTTACATTGTTGTCCGCCAAATATACATCCTCTGCGTGTGAAGTATAATTCATAAAAAAACTGCGTGAACAACACATATGTGAAGTTGCTCCACTATCTAGACACCAGTTTGAAACTCCTAAAACACTTCCATCTGTTGCCGCCAGAACTGTGAAAGATCGCTGCTGTTGTATTTTTGAAGTTTCTATTTTATCTTTATTTTTGCACTGATTTTTTAAATGACCACGCTGCCCACACTTGTAGCACACTACATCTTTCCTTTTTCCTTTCTTCTTCTGTACAGACTTTGTATTTGCATGAAAAGCCTGCTGCCCGCTTAAATCTATCGATTTAGAATCAATGCCTCTACGCACTCCCTCTTCTAGTAACTTTATCTTTAACACTTCTAGAGAAGGCAAACTGTCGCGCGTTTCCATAGCTATGACAAAGTTTTCATATTCGTTCGGCTAACTTGATAGCAAAATTATTACTATTAACTCTTCACTAAGCTTGATATCAACTTCTGAGAGCTTGTCAATCGTTGAACAAAACTTATTAAGAAAACTGCTTATAACGTCACCATCTACCATCTTCAAACCAAGCAACTGCTTATAAAGCGATACCTTACGTACTGGTCCGCTGGGTTGATGTAAATCTTTGAGCGTTTTCCATGCACTCGTTGCTGTCTTGCAGTTTTTTAAATAGCTCAACTGCGATGACCTCACGTTCAATGTTATCATGGCTAATGCTTTCTCGTCAAGAGAATCCCAGCTCGATGACTCTTCCAGTGCCGATGGTCGCTGCCCGCTTATCACCTTCCATACCTCCGCATGCACCAACACGCTGCGCATTTGTATTCTCCAAGATTCATAATTCCCTTCATCTAGTTTATCAATCTGGTACATGGAACTCATGGTGACCGGGTATTATATTGCGTGACTCGCAAAAATTGAATACCGAAATTAAAGACTTTTTAAGAAAATCGCGTGACCCTCGTGTCTGGGCCCATAACCTGATGAAACCGCTTTATTTCAGTAAGTGAAAAAATTTTACACTTTGATATTTTAGACGTAAAATAAACGTCTAATTATTTCAACAATTATACTCATGAGCAAGTATATATGAACAAGTACACAAGATCACATTGAAATCTATATTTAACATAATGTTTGTGATAGCGGTAGTTAAAATTATAAAGGAACATCAATTTAACATATTAAAATACTTATAAAACTAAAGGCTATTATAATCGCATACAGCAATAACTTTTACACTTCTTTCATAGAGCGAAGATGTGGAAAACATATTGCACATATAATTTTTTTAATGGGGTATTTCTCTCCGATATATATTTTAACTATTTTAACTAGAAATTTGACCAAAGAATGTAAAACAATTTTGCGGTTTTACTATATGGGTCTTGGTCTTTCATCCAGAGTTGGAACCATTCCGCCCACAGACAATGATTCTCAAATTGTTGCACAGTGTAATTAGAGAATGTTGAACATGATGGTGTTGGGGTATCGTCGAATTACCATTAGAGAAGTTCTGACTATGCGGCAATATTTATTAGGTATATTTATATTATTGTCGTCGTCGTTATACGAACGCACTGATGAAATATTCGTATAAACAAGGTTGCTAAAATGTTTAGAGATAAATATTTTCTATTTATCGCAAATAACTATTACTCATTGTCACGGAACCTGCCAAAATCCAATCTAGCCTAACAACCTACCAAATGGAAAAAACCTACCAGGTTTGTTAGGAAAAGCCCATGTGTGGCAACACTGATTAAGAGTACGTGGTCGTAAGGAGTATTACCTTGAAATTATGCGCCGTTTGCGAAAAAAGCGACCGGGATTGTCGTGTTCGTGACTTTTAGGCCAAGAACAAAACTACAGCAATGCCTCAGCGATCATATTCACCGGACTTGGACCACTCCGACTTCTTCCTGTGCCCAACGCTGAAAAGGCCAATGAAAGGGCGGAGATTTGCAACGATTAAGGAGATAAAGGTTGCATTGCTGGAAGAATACAAGGCTATACCAAAAGTGTTTAAGTATCAGAAGTGCTTCGAGGGTTGAAAAAGGCGTTAATACAAGTTTATTTTATCTGAGGGGATTACTTTAAAGCAGACATGGGCACTTTTTTGCCCGCGCAGTAGCGAAAGTGCGAGCGCGGGCCTGAGAAAGGGAAAAACAGTTTACGGGAGGAAGGGTATTAAAAGTTGCGAAAAAATTATTTATATCCCCACAGACATCATGTTCATCGCAGTACGGCTGCGGTAATACCGACTTTGTGCACCAAACAAAGAGCGTAAATTTTCCTCATATTCACAATAAGCCATCGTTCGGACTTTGCTCCGATAGGAGTAGATTTGTTCCGTTTTGTCGAAACAATTTGAAACCTAGTCCTCTACTCCGCTCAACTGAAAATCTGCTCCGTTTTGTTGCGTCAACAAATTTACTCTACAAATAGAAAGGGTGTGGGGTTTTTAATAGCAAACTTAAAGTTATATTTTACCTTTTTATCGGCACGATTGTTACATTGGTGAGCTACGGCACCTTTGCAAATACACTTGAATTCGTGAATAGGCCCTCACAATCGCCCGATTTGAACCCGATCGAAAAAGATTGCTCTGTAATTGCGTCGTTGCCCACCGATGTAACAATTGTCCCGGTAAAGAAATAATGAAATAACTTTTTATTAATTTTAACCAAGGCATTTTAACTTTAATGATAATTGCTCGCTGGATTAAGGCGCCTTTACACGGGTGATTTTCGAGTAGATTTTTGTAGTTCGACCAAAATCGACCCATGTAAATGACATCTCAACTGTAAAATGTAAATGCTTTGGCTAGTCGATTTTCTAGTCTACAGAAATCGACCCTTGTAAAGGAAGCTTTTGCCCCTTATTTAGTCCCAGAATACAGTGATACGAGAAAAAATGAATTGTTTTTTATAAAAATAAGAAATGCAAATTTACTACGAAAACTTAATTTTTACTCTCATTTTGAGTCCGAACACAGAAAAGAGCGCACGATGAAGGTCAGCTAGTGATCAGTATTGCCAAGTTTTTTATTTAAAAAAGCACCAAAACACTGAAAACAGCGCATCTTTCCAAAAAAAAAAACACCAAATTGCTGTGTTTAATTGTATTTTTGCATATAAAGCTGTATATTCAAATATTTTAAGTAATCACGCAATGTCACTTGTAAATATTTCCAACTATGCGCAGTTAATTAATCTAATTAGCAAAATGTTTTTTTATTTGTAAAACAATTTGCAAAACTTTACTTGGTTTCTCTAGCGGCTTTATTTTCATGCAACTGCTTACTTTTCCATAAATGCGCACACCCAGCTATTAACCAGAATATTCTATTCCGTGATAGAGACTGTGTGAAAATATTGCGTTTGGATTATCTGGGAGCATATTCTCCAGTGGAGGAGCTCAGCCAAACACTAACATATGGGTGTTTCCAGCGGAAGGTCCACCACGATAAAAAAATAAAAGTTTTATATCTAACGTATTTACGGGCCGATTTGTCTGCTTTTTAAAATATATACTGGCTATGTAAGTAGAATCATGTTTGCATAAAATGGTCTTCCTAGGTGGTGCCAAGGTCGAGATATTTCGAAAAACCGTATTTATGGTCCGATTTGGTTCGAATTTGGCGTATGTGGTTGAAACATAATAAATCATAGATTTCTAATAAATTGACCCTGAATTGGCGCTGAAGTCAAAATATAAAGTATATTCTACATAAAATACATGTTTTATTTGCGTTGAAAATTCATTTAAAAGCAATATTAACAAAAATATAACGATGGAAATTTATGTCACGTGACGCCACGTCACGTCACGTTTCACACTTGGGATTGTAAAAGAAAATTGAAACAATTTGCAATAATTCAAAAAACTCTAAAAACAACTAAAATTGCTCCAAATCATATTAAAATAAGTTTCATGAAAATAGCCATCCACAATTCGCAGAGTTTTGCGATTTTGTAAGAAAAGAAAAAATCAACTTCCATTTTTTGTCACGTAACGACACTCTCTTTAAATGCTTATATTTCAGGACCAAGCAGTTCGATTGATTTCATTTTTCGATTAAATNGTTTGGAATGAATAAATCACTGAACAAAATAAATACAATGTCACCATAGAATCACGTTTTTAATATAAAATTACCTTGAAAAGGACACCAAAGAACGAAACAAGCGCTAAACTAAAAAATTTTCGCGTTCTAATTCCCTAAACGCACTCAATTTATTGCGAAAGCCACAAAGTTGGCAACAGTTATATCGATGCTCATCACATTCGAATACATGAGAGCGTAACGCAAAATCATTCAAACGTAATTGGCACACTAACACAATCACACTTTCAGTCGCGTTTACTTGCGGTAGTGATCACATCTGCTCATATACACTCCTCGTCATTTGCATTGCACACCCTTTTAATCCTTAGTATTTACAGTTTTCAAAAATTATCAAAAATCACCGCTATTTTACAGACACTTGAAACTTTCACTTTATTGTACCCCTTTGTTGACATTTGTTTAACACTGTATAGTTTTAAAATCGGATGTAATGAATATTAAATAAACAAAATTAAAAATGTAAATACTAAGGATTAAAAGGTTGAGCTATTCAAATGATGAGGAGTGTATGTGGCGTACGTTTGGGAGAGTAAGCCTTTTTACTCCAGAATGCGTGTGCAGTGGCTCTCATTGGTATACGTGTATTAGTAAGATTTGTTGCCCCCTTCACGTTTGCCCATGATTTTCCCCTGATCTTGCCCGCGAAATGGGCTCGCTTGCCCGTACGGGCAAAAGTGCCCATGTCTGCTTTAAAGGGCGCAACATGAATATTGTTGCTCCAGCTTTTGCTGAAAGGTAAATAAAAGCTCTGTGTACATTTTTAGCGCATAATTTCAAAAACAACAAATTTTGAGTTTTGACTCTGTTGAAGACCGCGTGCGATATATCGATGGCTGAGTGGAAGATCGACCCATCTCGGCAGCCATTTCGAAAACGCCCTATCTAAGAAATTTTTCAACAACGCTCTATCTCAGAAAACTTTTCTCAAAAACGTCAGCTTATTTTCAATGTATTTTCGTTTGAGATAGGGCGTTTTTGAATCGAATTCTGAGATAAGCTTTATTCAACCAAATTCTGAGATAAGAGTGTTTTTCCATAAAATTCCGAAATAGGTCGTTTTTCAATCCAATTCTGAAGTAGGGCGTTCTTGAAAACTTTTCTGAGATAGCGCGTTTTCGAACTGGCTGCCGAGATAGGTCGATCTTCCACTCAGCCACCGATATGTAGTTGTCTCTTTTCAATTAAATATTATTTTGCAATAAATAACGTGTTACATAATGCAAAGAATGTCATATGAATATCGGTAAAATGGAAATGTGTTGGTTTTTATTTACAATTTTGTAAGTAAATTTTGGAGAATGCGTTAGGTCGGTTCTGCTGGGTGGATATGAAAAAGGTATGTAGGAATTTTCATTAAAAATACAGAATAAGACATTTGGCGCTACATTACTTTTTCAGTTGTGTTTCGATTGCTCCGAAGATAAAGTTCTTTGGCATTGCATTTTCAGTGTTTGATAACCATTATGTCGCCGGTCGGAGGACGAAATATTTGCTCACGCAGTCGCAAGTCACAAAGATTGGCAGTTAACCGTGCCATTAGCCCCTCAGCAAGCGTCCAAGTGCATTCATCGTGAATTCATGCAGGACGAACTCGGGACCGAGAATCATCCAACGTAATGGAATGGCAATAGAAGATACACCTTCTATTTAACGCCCAAGACACCGTTATCAGAGCAGATACATAAAAGTGTGTCACAGAAAGTCGTGGCCGTGAATTGTTAAAAAAAATGGCTTTATAAATTTGAACTTTTTCTGATGCCTGAATTCCGTTGTGCATTTCAATTACAAAAATGTGTAGGTCGATCTCTCGCCGTTTATGCGTTTGTAATTTCACGAAATCATTTCATGAAATTTACATATCGTTCATTTGCTTCAATAGTGTCTTAATCCCAAAAATATAAATTTTGAGTTGAGTATCCAGAAATTTTTGCTACCTCTCCTTCTAGGTTATCTAAAACTGTCATAGCTTCATCAATTACCAGTATCTCACAAGAACTAAATATGTATTCATGGAAGTATAACGTTAGCATAGTATGGAAGGAGTGTTAAAGCGTAAACAGATGGCAGCGTTGATCCGGATCAACTCGGGAATTAACTGCAGTTGATCCGGATTAAGTCCGAGTTAGTCCGGATCAACGCTGCCGTCTGTTTAAGCATTAACTCACATCGTCGCTGATATACAAAAAAACCGTAACTAACTAAACATTCAAAATTCAGTTTTTAATTGATATTGATGCATTTCATCGGATTACAGTACAAAATTTTAGTTAGCTATGGCTTTTTTGCATTTCAGCGACGCCTTTTCTATACTATACTAACGATATATTCCCATGAATACATATTTAGTTCTAATGAGATACCGGTAATCGACAAAGCTATGACATTTTTAGATAATCTAGAAGGAGAGGTAGCAACAATTTCTGCATACTCAACTCAAAATTTATATTTTTCGGATTATGACACTATTGAGATACGCCCTTTCCACACTACATTAGGCATTACGCTTGCCTCCGTTTGACATTTTTTTTAAATACACAAAACTGTTTGCTTGCAATGCGCAGTGGAAATTCGGTATAAGAAAATGTAAGTTTTAATTAATGGAATATTTCACTTCATTCTGCTATGTAAAACCCACGAACTTTTCAACCTGTCATATTATTATTCATCCATGCAACCACAACCACAGTCCACAGCAACTTGTAGTCTTCATAAATTATCCCTTGTGTATTCCATGCATTTCGAGAGTAACGCTACCAGTTCCAAACACTCCAAATGCGTTGCGTTACTACTTTTATTTGTTTACGTTTATTACCACGTTTTTTATGTTTCTTTTGACGATAAAAAAATATCTTAACAAATAGTGCATTTCTATAAATTAGTAGGGCTTGACAATTTTATCATCCATTTGCTCATTCCAAGCTATACCATGCCATGTGCGTAGAAGTTGCTCACAAAGCTAGTGTAACCAAAATCCACCCATTCACCAACTCACTACTCATCAAAAGTAAAGCAAACCAATCGTTTAAATTATGTGTAGTAGTACAAAATTTAAAATTGACATCGTAAATAAATTAACAAAACATTCTCTCTTTCTTTCTCTCCCTCTCTCTCTTGCCGCTGTTTCTCATCTACTCGCTTGCTTGCTCGGTAAAAATGTAACTAAAAAATAAAACAACGCAATTATTAAAACACAAACCGCTAATCTCAAAACAGTTAAGCCAGCCTAACATATATCATCACTAAAAACGAATACAATTTCCGAGCGATAAAGTTTGAATCAAAATACAAAACAAAAACATCACAAAAGAGTAGAAATTGAAAAATTAAAGGCGGACGAATTTTAGTCAAAGACACGTTTAAATTAGAAAGCTAAGCAAAGACATAAGTACATACATATAAACCATACTCGTACCACGTATACATTATTAAAAGTATTCGTAGACGGTTTAAGGCAGTAAGATTTACCGGTTTTGCATTGCGAGCAAGCATTGATTAAAGAAAACAACTCAAAAAAAAAAAGAAAATATATAGAAATCATGCCACTCAACTGTAGCATTCCCGTTGAATGTTGCAAGCATATGTTTGCATACATATTAATCCTTCAATCCAGTCCTTCAGCCAGTCAAGCAGCCAGCTTAGGAATGACACTCGCTTTGCGCATACAAGCAATGAAAATTTCCTCTACATAGGTGACTAAAAACAAATTGTTGTGCATTTTTAATGGTAAATTATGAGATTATATTTTTGCCTTTGTTATATAATTTTCAAAAAAAAAGAAACACATAGACTCGTAAATTATTTAGTGCGTAGTAAATAGTTGGCAGTAAGTAGATTAAATATTTTGTTATTATCTACATTTGAAGATTTCAGTAATAGCTTTCAAAGCTTAAAGCAGTTTTAATTTGATCATTAGCGTTTTCCGCATTTTTATTTCATTTGTTGTCTGCATATTTTTTATTACATACATATATACTTAAAAAAAAAAAAACAAATTTTAAATGAATACCCCTAGTGCTGAATGTGTAGTGCTTTGATGTTTCGCATGGATATGTTACACCATTTAATTTTGTTTAAGTGCAATGTGATCTTCGGCACCACTTTTTCTATAAATAATCATCGTGTTTCTGTAATGAAAAAAAAGAAAAAACAAAAAACGAAAATCTAATTTATAGAAACCGCTTTTTCCACTAATTAACCCAACCGAAATTTTCCACAAATGTTTGATTCGAACGAATCGAAAACCGAACCACTTTTTATAAAAGTTTAATGTTCGTTTCGACCAAATTTTAATAGGCAAATTGTCCTTACTTTTTAACCGACTTCAAAAAAGGAGACGGTTATCAATTCGTCGGAATACATGTAATGTACATGTGTTACCGCATAACTTTGTGATTACGTGAACCGATTTCGATAATTCTTTTTCTATCGGAAAGGTGTTACCTTAAGGGTGGCCGCATACTACTTTGGTTTAGATCTGATCTTTGGGTCATGAAGAAATTAACGGTACTATTCATTTTTTATATGAGAATTGAAGTCGGTTTTGTGTTTTGCTTAAAAATTACATGTTTATCTTTACTTTTGTCAGATATCGCCCGTTTGCCAGAAACATGAATGTGTAGAAATCAAATTTTTTGAGTAATCAAATTTGAAAGCTTTTTTTACGAGACTTAACTCTACATTTATGCAATTGAATTTGTAAAACGTGTGGTTTCCGTGTACGCATGGTATTCTGGGTTTTGGTACAACATAGAACATCCAAAGGTTAATCAAGTCAATCCAATAACTCGAAAACTGATAAATTTGCAAATTCATTCTTCTGGCATAAGGGTGACGATATGTTAAAACCATGTTTGTTTACCATCTGACAATTTTTTACTAAAAGTTCTAGTAAACGATGTGAATAATTCTAATGAGAATAGGAATTTCAATCTCATTCCTACCGTCTAGCTAGTAATGAGAATGGATATTTACTCTACGATGATAGTAAGTACCGATGCTCAGGAGAACGAATTCCTATTCTCATGAGAATTATTCCGCTATGTAAGCAGAGTTAATACACCCTTTTGTGCGCTCTGGTATATAAATACAAAAACCCATTTTTCCCCTCATCAACTAGTTGATTTCCATATAAAAACAATGCAGGTTACAAATGTATCCGGGTACGCAAACTCGTAGGTGTAAACTTTGGAAGCTTATAGCTTCTCCAAAACTTATCCGCGGAAGATATAATATGTGCCAAAACACGCAAAATCAGGTTATATTTACAGATCCGAAGTTTTATTTTGACAAGTTGATGCATCCTAGGGTTAAAGAAATAAGGTTATAGAAATTTGTATCACCACATGTGTGCTAGACGAAAAAAATTTAAGAGGGTAGCAGTTTGTAATTTTTTTTTAAAGGGTTGTCAACTTTTTCAAAAGTCCAATTTATATACAGTGAAATATTAAAGGAAGGGGTGCTAAGAAATCTTTAGTTTGCATACTAAGAATATTTTTGAGCTATTACCCGTTCAAAAAGTTAAATTAAAATTATCAAATAAGTGAAATGAAATAAATACTAAAATGTTGGTATCGATCGAAATTGGTTTGAAAATACTTTATTATCTATACATAGTATAAAGGAAAGTCGAGATTCTTTGTACGCGGTTATCTCGAAATCTACTGAACAGATTTTCACGAGATTTTCTCTAATATCCTCTGTATCGACAGGAGAGGGATATTTTTTTACTTAGAATTTTAATAGCGTTGCCACACCTATCTAAAAAACTATAAGATCCGCACCGTTCGTTGGATTACAAAAAATGAGGTGTCAAATGAAATCGAATGGCCTCTGGAAAAGCACGAATGTCTTAGTTTTTGAATAGGGTTGCCACCTGTTACGAAAATTACTACATTCAATCATTATAAGCGTAGGCATCAGTTTTGCACCACCGCTGTCAAATGAAAAGACTTAGCCTCTAGGTGTGTAACAATGTATTATTTTTATTAGTAGAGTTGCCACCTGTTTAAAACTATAGGATCTTCACCGCTCGTTGGATAAAAAAATGAGATACCAAAATGAAAGTGCATGGTCTTCGCATGTGCAAATAGCATTAATTTTTTTGAGTAGGGTCGCCACCTATTTAAAAATAACCACATTTTTATTAATTAGGTACATAAGATGTTCACAGTTCATTCAATTAAAATAAAAACAAGTGAAAGGATATGATATTCAGATGTGCAATGCTTTAATTTTTCATAAAAAAAATAGTTCTCAAAGGAAGGGCTTGGCGATCAGATGTGTAATAAGGTTTTATATTTTCGAAGAGGGTTGCCACCTGTACGAAATATTATAATACGTGGGCTGTTCGTTGGACCAAATAGTGAGTCATTAAATGAGAGGACTTGACCTCCAGATCTGCAATAAGGTTTAATTTTTTTGAACAGAGTTGCCGGCTGTCTTAAAAATTAGAAGATCCACACCCTTCGTTGCATTAAAAACACAGGGTTGCCACCTGCTTACTTATGTATACATTCAGCGCGTGGCGAAGCCTCGCGCATACGAGGCCGGCTAGTTGAATTATAAATAAAATAAAAATAAATGTAAAGGATTGACATAAAGCAGTCGCCTGACTGGTTAAATACTATAAAAACTATTCATTTTTGTTCTGTCCATCTTTAATTATATTGCATTATTAAACATTTTCTATATTCTAAAGTATGGTTTAAAAACTTCGCTAAATTCCTCCAATTCCATCATTACCATTTAGCATGCTTATTACCTCGGCATCCGTAAGAGTTGGTTTACCATAGAACGGGATTCGAAATTCTTTAAACATCGGGCAAGCTCTTAAACAGTGGAACAGTGCTTCTTCCCAAGATAAGCCCATTTCACTAGCTAAATTTTGCATACTGTTAACGTAGAACAAATTTTTACGAGGCAAGATCTCCGTTAGCTTTTTTTGGGAGCCTATCTTCTCCGTAATGAAATAGAATTCTGCCAATATAGTTAAGGTGCAGCTGAAGCGTCTCAGCTCTCGTTTCCAGCATTAATGCGAATGTTGGTGTGCAGTCAGGCAAATATAAATTTTCTTTAAGAAGTATTGTTGAAGATTTAAGAAGGTTCAAGCTTCAAAATATTTGATTGACCAGGGTTGCCACCTACATATTTGAAAAGTCGAATTATATATAAACTTATACACAAGTTATAAGAAATATTAAAATACAGTTGCCAAAGGAAAGAGTGTTAAGAAATCTGTATTTTTAACATTTGGAATATTTGAAGAGGGTTTCAAAGTGTTTAAAAAGTTACATTAAAATTATTAAATTAGATAGGTGAATTACACTGGTTTACAGCGAAAATGTTCTATGGATGCCACTATCCAATTCCTATGTAAAATTGCTCAGTGATTCCGAAAATCGAGTTATTTTTTTTTCTATGGATACGTTGTCGAGATATTTGCAATTTACCGTTATTCAGCTTAAAGCAAAAATTAGTTCCTTTTCTTCACGTATATCTTAAGAACCAATTTAAAAATCTTAATATAAAATACGGCAAATGGAAGCCAATGAAATTCTCCATTAACCGTATATCATTCTTTTCGATAGGGCTTATAGTTTCTGACAAATTAATTAGTCAATCCAGCTTTTTTATTTTTTAATGAAAGAAGGAAACAAAATCAAACTTTAACTGAAGAAAAATTAAAAAAAAACAGGTTCTGTGCCAAATTTTTGCATTTGTACTAAAGCCTGTTCTGTTCAAAAAAAAAAAAATTAAGTACTTTATCCATCGATTTTCTTCATCAGTAACTTGATTTTTTTTTTGTAACAGAACAGGCTTTAGTACAAATGCAAAAATTTGGCACAGAACCTGTTAGTTTTTAAATTTTTCTTCTGTTAAAGTTTGATTTTTTTTTCATTTTTTTCACTAAAAAATAAAAAAAAACTGGAATGATAATTAATTTGTCAGAAACTATAAGCCACAGCGGAAAGTGATGTATGTATATAGTATATACTATATACGGTTTATGGAGAATTTCATTGGCCTTCATTTACCGTATTTTATATTAAGATTTTTAAATTGGTTCGTAAGATATACGTGATTAAAAGGACCAAATTTTTGCTTTAAGCTGAATAACGGTGAATTGCAAATATCTCGAAAACGTATCCATAGAAAAAAAATTAACTCGTTTTTCGGAATCACAGAGCAATTCTACATAGGAATTGGCTAGTGGCGTCTGGAGAACAAAAACCAAATTAAAATTTGTGATCCAGTATTATTAAAAGATGAATATCAGTCGAAATGGGTTTAAGAAGGCTTTATTGCTGACCTTTATTTAGAAGGCTTGCAACGTGTTCGAAAAATCCAATTCAACTTAATTAATCAGTTAATTGAATTATGTATGTATTAAAATGTTAGAGGAAAGAGATTTAAGAAGATTTTAGTTTAAAAATACTTTTGAAAAAGATTTCGACCGGGTTGGAAAGTAAAATTTTGTTAACTTATACACATGCTTTATGAAATTTTAACATATGAGTGTCAATCGAGAGAGATTTATGGAAGGTTTAGTTTGAAAATATCTTTGATTAGGTTTGCCACCTTTTCGAAAAGTTATATCGGTTTAACTATGTATTTTTTTTGTGAAGGACCTTAGGTTTGCCCCGTTCTTTCGAATTTCGAATATGATAGGTCAAACTTAAGAGTTTGGCCTGTAGATGTGCGATAACGTTTTATTTTTATTTTTTGAAATTAGAGCTTTTTTATCGGTACAGGGTGCTTTGAAATTTGATGAAATTAAAAACCGACACAATGCGATACCTCCCTTTACTCAAAAGCGGCTGCAATGATTTAGATGAAATATCGTACTCGGATTGCTAATAACCCTAATAAACATTTGGAATAGTTTTTCGATTTTGAAATTTAATTTTGGGCGTTTTGGCGCCATGCGGGTTAAGTAGTTTGTTTACTATTTTTGGAAAATCTGGAATGGTTTTATGACTTTTCAGCTTAAGAGTCACCTTTCTTGACACAAGAAATAATGTTATCGCAGAACTTATTTACTCCCTAAGAACTATTATAATGTGATTTGAGAGGTCTTCAAAAGTAAATAAACGAATAGTCGGAGGGAAAAAAACGTTAAAATATAATGTTTCTGCTTGGTACGAAAATGAGTCATATATATCTTTGGGTTAAATGCCCATGTTTCTTTGTTTGAATGACATTTTATACACCTATTTAACGGTAACGAATGGTGGTATAAGAGAGGATATGAATCATACATAATTCGATTAAACGAATAAATTGTCTTTTATTTGGCTTTTCACAATCTCCATACGGCACTGACTAATTTTTGCACTATGATGTAACTATGCGAATGTTCCAACAAATTAAAAGGTGAAATAAATGTTTCGCTATAAATCTGTAACTAACTGGCAGATGTAGCACTAAAACTTTCAAACAATTTTTTACTCAAATACTTATGCGGTATCCCGCCAACACATTGAAAACAATGCAAATATAAAGGTTAACTGTAGTATAATATGTATACCATTTGCAACGTGTGATTGCGTATGACGCACTAGCCATTGGAAGATCTTGGCAAATAAACGTGACATAAATGAATCGGATCCCATCAAGTCACATCAAAAAAATACTTGCATAAATGATAAACGGCAAGGTGCATTATATTGCAGCCAACAACGCGGTGTAATAATTTATTCGTCGTAGGTCATGCATCAAGCACAAATAAATAAAAAGATGCCGCTGTCTAATTTATTTGTGTTATAATTTTGCATGTTTTCTTATTAAATAAACAATTTCTTTTACACATTTTTTTATTTAGCTGGAAGCAACTTAAATTTTTTCGCAAATGACCGTTGATTTTTGCATGCGTTCTTCACGTCAACATATTTTTATTATAAACTATGCATATATGTATATAGAAAGTGATACTCTAAATTCAATATTTCTTTGATATATAATACTAATGACAAAACATCTCTTTTCCACAGGATATGATACTTTACCAATAGATTCAATGCAAGGCCTGGAGATAAACAGCCCAGGTGGAGGTGGTGGCGGCAGCGGCGGTAACAGTGTACCACCAAGTGGCGCACCAACGTCGCCATATTCTATGGATATGGATGTAGGTGAGATTGATGCTGGGGCCTTGAACTTTGACTTGGATGCAATGCCGACACCGCCGAATGATAACAACAACTTGGCCGCTTGGTATGACACCGACTGTTAGACTGAGTAGTAGGTGGCGGAGAAAAATAAAACAATAAATAGAAATAAACAAAATCTTTCTCCAACAATGCGCATTTTCAACAGCAAAAAAAATCAAATATTTTGTGTTTTTGTTCGATCATGATTTTAATTCTTTATTTACGATAGTATTAAGCCTTTGCTTCCATACGAAGTGTAACGTACATTTTTTCTTTTACTTGCACTATTTACATTTTATAAATATAAACATGCAATTTTTTATTAAACACACACATTTTTCTTCAACGAAAATGATTCAAATTGATGTAGCAATTTTTAATATATGTATGTATGTAGAGCCATGCAGTTAAAATGAACAAAAAAAACGCATTTAAAAAATCCGATTACAAAACGAAATCATTAAAATTTCCCTGATTAAATGCAACTAGCAAGAAGAGCATCAAAAACAGATGAGTATTAAAAAAAGTTTTAGAATACACAAAAAATATTGCACTTAAATATATACAAAATAGATAACATGTTCAAATATAAACATTACAAAACTGGTTAAAAATGACACATATTCGTATTACGCCTAATCAGTTCATCAACCACAGGCATTTTGGTGTCAGAAATGAAGTTAATTTAAATGTATTGTCATTTCTGCAAATAACACACAAATTCGACATGCATTTTGAAAAATAAAAATAAAAAATAATAATAATTGTCTTACAAATAAAACATACTTACATACATATGTACGTTTGCCTTCTTCGTACGTGGTATTTTTTTCATGCAAACATATAAATCATTATTATGTAACAGCTGCATCATAAAGGGCGATTTGAATAAATATGTGACACTTTTCACATTTTATTTAATAGTTGTTTATGTCATTCACTTAAAAACTCAGGCAATGGAACACGTGAGTATGTAATTACATATGTACTAGCTAAAAGCTAAATTTCGATGGAATCAATGAAAAAAGGCATAGAATGTTTTTTACATACATAATTACTAAGGCCGACACAACTACCGAAATATAAAAATAACCGCATAGATAAGATGAGATTTTTAAAGGCCTTTTAATATCGGAAATTATTTTAGTGTCGAAGATTGAATGCAGCCTTTCTTCGCTAAAATGACAATATCCGTTTTTAGAAATTTGTCTTATTTCGATTCTGAATCAGAGAAATTGGCCTTCTGGTTTCAGAGGAAAAGGTCTTATGCGGCTTTCCCACGGCACCCCAATTACGTAATACGCTCTCTCATTCTTAACTCGTTTCCAAATATCCTTCAAATTACGTAATTCGCCGTACAAAATTTTGAGAGCGAATTACCTCATTTCCTGGTAATTCAGTTCCAAATACCATAAGAATTACGAACAAATCGGTGCCGTCTCTAGTTTTTAGCGGATATTTATCGAGACTTGCTCACAAATCAAAACTTGCATATTTTCTGAGTACGAAAAGTAAAGTTTATCAATGTGTATATCCCTAATTTAATACGGAGGCTTATAAATTTTTAGGAAGAACCTACATTTTGCATCAATTTTGCAGGGAAGAAAAACAAAAACAAAACACAACACAGAGCTGCCAAATCGAATTCAGAATGTGCCCCCGTGGGAATGTGGTAATTCGCGATGGTATTTGGGGGAGCGAACAAAGTTATTTAGGAAGCCGTGGGAAAATGGTATTAAAATCGCTAAAAATCGTTAAGTATACTTATGTCCTGCGTTGAATAAAATTGGCGGACATACTTTTACCATATTGAACTACGGAAATATTCAAATTGAATTTTTTGTATCATATTAGTTCTGCATTAAATGTCAGAAAACAATGAAGCTGATGCCAGATATAACTTTGCTAGCAAAGCGCCATACGCAAAAGGTATGACACAATGAACGTCACGAAAACAATTTTGTACTGCTTTTTTACTCGTCAAAATTGCTGTGGATTTTATATATTTAGCTTTAAAAATATCAGCAATGCAATTTAATTTTGTGTTTCTGCATGAAAACTCGAATTCGGACGAAAAAAAATAAATATTAAACCGACCGATTGTCAACGCGTGCAAAAAGATGGGAGTTGGCCATATTTTCGCTTCGCGCTGCAGCTGCAACGATCTATGTGGCATGCTTTGTGCATTTTCATATAATTCATCATGTCTGTAAAAGCGAATCTGTCACGCAAAGCGAAGCAGGCGTCTTATCTGGCATCAGCTTTAGTGTCATTTCGTGTTAAAGTTATTAAGACTGCGTTTATACACGGAAACTCATTTCATTTACACACGACGATTTTTGTGTATGCAATTGTTGTTGTCATCTGTGAACCGCTAACTCAATTTACACAGACGAACGAGAGCACAAAGCGTGTTGCCCGAGCACGAGCAACTCGGTGCCCCTCTCCTTTCCTCGTCACGCTCTCTCCCACAAACGTCGAGTTGCGGCAACAAAAATCGCGGTGTGTAAATGGATTAATATTTACTGTGGGGAAGAAAAAGAATGAGCACTTGAACAGTTCAAAGTCGACCGACGTGTTGCTCGAAAGAAAGGCTCGGCAAAATAGAGGGTGCTTTACGGTGTTCACATGAGGCGATTTTACAGGCAACTTTTAGTTGAGAGCAACAATCGCCTGGTATGAACGGACTTTCAACTAATCGCTTCCAATGAAGATGGGGTACAGCCAACTTTTGATTCAACTAATCGCCTGGAATATCGCCTCGTTTGAAGACCGTATAAGGTCAACTTATGCTGGATTTGCATGAGGCGATTCAACATTGCTCTGGAAAACTCGCCCGTATAAATGGTGATTAAAAAATCGCTTGCATCAAAGTAGAGAGCAGTCAGCTTTAGAATCATTTTTGCGTAGAACTAAAATAATAAGAGGGAGGTCCCCACTACGATGGAAAGGCCAACTGGAGAAGGACAGAAGAAAAATGACTGGCGTGCTTTGTAGAACTCTGCCAAAATCGGGGGAAAGTTTTCCAATACGGAACCAGGATTTAAAAAAATAATAATACAAATGAGGGGGGGGAAAGTGTATACCGTGATACCGGAATAGTTTAACAACAAATTACTTAGAGCGGTATTATCACTTGCGANATACATACAAGGAGTAAAAGTGTATACCGTGATACCGGAATAGTTTAACAACAAATTACTTAGAGCGGTATTATCACTTGCGACGCGAGTGAATTCTGCTACGCGATTTTAATGCCAAGGTAGGTAAGGAAGGGATCTTTGGTGTCACTGTGGGAAAATTCAGCCTAGACCACCAAACGTCCAATAACGGACTGAGATTGATTGACTTCGCCGGGGCCCGAAGCATGGTAATATGTAGTACTAGGTTCCAGCATAAGAAGATCCACCAAGCTACATCCAAATCGAAATAGTAGAAACCAAATCGATCATGTTGTGATACCGGAAGGCAACCTTCCAGCGTTTTAGACGTACGTACACTCCGAGGACCAACCATCGACTCTGACCACTATCTAGTTATAGCCAAGATACGCACCCGCCTCTGTGCAGAAAAAAATGTGCGCCCAGCAATGCAAGGTAAGCTTAACGTCGAAAAGCTGCAATCACAACAAACTGCCAATTTATTCGCCACTCGGCTAACACACCTGCTCTCTGAGTGCACTCTTCAACAATCCGACATACGCGAACCACATGTCCTGTAGCCCGTTTCTGTAACTTTTCTCTACCGATTATTTCTCTACTGGTAGAGAAAATACGTCACTCTCACCTACTAATTAGCAGTAGAGAACAGGGCGGCGAATTCATATCTCAATTCGCCTTGGTAGAGAATTGTTACAGAAACGAGCTACTGATCATTAAGTACCGTCCCCGAAGAAGTAGGTGGATTTCAGCGAGCCCGAAAGAACAACTGGTACTATGAGGAATGTCAAGAAGTCACAGAGAAAAAAGACGCCGTGATCGGGCGCAACGCGAGCCATGTGGGGCCGTTATGGGGAACAGAAGAAGGAAGCGAGACATATTTGCCGCAATAAGAAGAGAGAGGCCGAAATACGTGAGTGCGAAGAGCTTGAGATGCTGGCAAAACGCCCGAAAATTTTATGTTAGGCGACTTACGGAAGGTTTCAGGACCAGGGCGAACTCCTGTAAGAACAACCATGGTGACCTAGAGACTGATGTCCAGAACGTACTAAAATTGTTGAGGGAACACTTTTCCACCCTACTGAATGGTAGCAGCACTGAAAGTAGTGGAGAAGACGAACCCGAGCACCCAGTCGATGACGATGGAGTTGATGTCCCACCGCCTGACTATGACGAGGTGCGAATAGCGATTATGCGGCTGAAAAACAACAAAGCGGCTGGAGCTGACGGCCTGCCAGCCGAGCTATTCAAGTACGGCGGCGAGTAGCTGATGTGGTGCATGCATCAGCTCTTATACAGAATACGGTCAGATGAAAGCATGCCCGAGGACTGGAATTCAAGTGAGCTCTGCCTAATCCTCAAGAAAGGTGACCCCGCCATTCGCGCCAACTACCGCGGGATCAGCCTTCTAAGCATAGGTTATAAGGTCTTGTCGAGTGTATTGTGTGAAAGACAAAGCCCACCGTCAACGAACTGATTGGACCTTATCAGTGTGGCTTTAGGCCTGAAAAATCCATCATAGACCAGGTATTCACAATACGCCAAATCTTGGAAAAGACCCGCGAGAATAGGATCGACACACACCATCTATTTGTCGATTTCAAAGCCGCTTTCGACAGCACGAAGAGAAGTTGCCTTTATGCCGCGATGTCTGAATTTGGTATCCCCGCGAAACTAATACGGCTGTGTAAAATGACGTTGAGCAATACCA
>NW_016160039.1:0-8307 GCF_001687245.7 Rhagoletis zephyria | reverse complement strand
ATCATTAAGTACCGTCCCCGAAGAAGTAGGTGGATTTCAGCGAGCCCGAAAGAACAACTGGTACTATGAGGAATGTCAAGAAGTCACAGAGAAAAAAGACGCCGTGATCGGGCGCAACGCGAGCCATGTGGGGCCGTTATGGGGAACAGAAGAAGGAAGCGAGACATATTTGCCGCAATAAGAAGAGAGAGGCCGAAATACGTGAGTGCGAAGAGCTTGAGATGCTGGCCGACAGGAAGAACGCCCGAAAATTCTACCAGAGGGTTAGGCGACTTACGGAAGGTTTCAAGACCGGGGCGAACTCCTGTAAGAACAACAATGGCGACCTAGTGACCGATGTCCAGAATATACTTAAATTGTGGAGGGAACACTTTTATAACCTACTGAATGGTAGCAGCGCTGAAAGTAGTGAGGAAGACGAACCCGAGTCCCCAGTCGATGATGATGGAGTAGCTGTCCCACCGCCTGACTATGACGAGGTACGAATAGCGATTACGCGGCTGAAAAACAACAAAGCTGCTGGAGCTGACGGCCTGCCAGCCGAGCTATTCAAGTACGGCGGCGAGGAGCTGATGAGGTGCATGCATCAGCTCGTATGCAGAATATGGTCAGATGAACGCATGCCCGACGACTGGAATTTAAGTGTGCTCTGCCCAATCCACAAGAAAGGCGACCCCGCCATACGCGCCAACTACCGCGGAATTAGCCTTCTAAGCATAGGTTACAAGGTCTTATCGAGCTGTATTGTGTGAAAGACAAAGCCCACCGTCAACGAACTGATTGGACCTTATCAGTGTGGCTTTAGGCCTGGAAAATCCACCATAGATCAGGTATTCACAATACGCCAAATCTTGGAAAAGACCCGCGAGAATAGGATCGACACACACCATCTATTTGTCGATTTCAAAGCCGCTTTCGACAGCACGAAGAGAAGTTGTCTTTACGACGCGATGTCTTAATTTGGTATCCCCGCGAAACTAATACGGCTGTGTAAAATAACGTTGAGCAATACCATCAGCTCTGTCAGAATTGGGAAGGACCTCTCCGAGCCATTTGATACCAAACGAGGTTCCAGACACGGTGACTCCCCTTCGTGTGATTTCTTTAATCTAATGTTGGAGAAGATAATAAGAGCCGCAGAACTGAACCGCTCAAGCACAATACTTTACAAGAGTGTACAATTGCTGGCGTATGCCGACGACATCGATATTATCGGCAAAAATAAGAGCTACGTCTGTTCTGTCTTCGTCGTACAAAGATCAAACTATAAGTCACACATCCGATGAAGCGGCTCTTGGAGTTTTCGAGAGAAAGATTCTGTGAAACGGACGTTTACGCGTTGGCGATGGCGAATACTGCAGACGATTTGACGATGAGCTGTAATAGCTTTACAACGATATATAGCATTGACACATTAAGTTAAACTTTTGGCAAATAAAATTAATCTTTTGGCAAATAAGTTTAATCTTTTGGTAAATAAATTTAATCTTTTGACAAATAAAATTAATATTTTGGCAAATAAATTTAATCTTTTGGCAAATAAATTAAACCTTTTGGCAAATAAAATTAATCTTTTGGCAAATAAAATTGAACTCTCCTATAGTACTAAACACTGTTTGAAAAAGTAAAAACTACATTAAAAAACTGCTGTTGCTGTGCTAGGAAAGCATTTTTCTTTAACTTTTGACGCTTAGCTTTACTGCGCCAATATCAAGAGTTAACCTCCAGGATAGCTGAAAAGTGTTTTTTGGTTTTTCTGTTCTGTTGATTTGACTGCTCACTTTCAACCAGTTCTATCACAGCATGGTCTCAAATATTCATCAAACTATCTGGCGCATTTTATTTCAACCAAACCACGCATTATGGCCAAATGGGATAAAAAACATCTAAAATGCTACAAATCTTGAACTCCCTTATATATTTTCAATCGCAGGTATAAAAAAAAATATTTTTGTGCATACTATGTACAATAAGGTGCTCATCGAAAACGTTTTTTTTTTGGAAATTTCAAGACCCTACCCCCTAATTTTATTCGTTTTTATGAGAAATATTATTGCCTGTTTTTATAGATATTTTAATGGTCATTTAGAGGTCGCGACCTGTCGATTTAGGTTAAAAAGTACGGTTTCGTAGATTTATGAGTTCTTGAATGACTATTTTTGTGTCGATTTCAAAGATCGAAGAGAAGAGGATATATAGGCCTTTAAAATGGTATTTAATAATCTATTTTCGAACTTGGCTTGTTGGGATTTTTTATGGGGTAAAATAAAAAAAAACCATATTTCTCTTAATTTTTTAAATTTTGACCATTGATAATTTCCACAATTTCAAAATATGTAGTACTGNTCACAGAGAAAAAAGACGCCGTGATCGGGCGCAACGCGAGCCATGTGGGGCCGTTATGGGGAACAGAAGAAGGAAGCGAGACATATTTGCCGCAATAAGAAGAGAGAGGCCGAAATACGTGAGTGCGAAGAGCTTGAGATGCTGGCCGACAGGAAGAACGCCCGAAAATTCTACCAGAGGGTTAGGCGACTTACGGAAGGTTTCAAGACCGGGGCGAACTCCTGTAAGAACAACAATGGCGACCTAGTGACCGATGTCCAGAATATACTTAAATTGTGGAGGGAACACTTTTATAACCTACTGAATGGTAGCAGCGCTGAAAGTAGTGAGGAAGACGAACCCGAGTCCCCAGTCGATGATGATGGAGTAGCTGTCCCACCGCCTGACTATGACGAGGTACGAATAGCGATTACGCGGCTGAAAAACAACAAAGCTGCTGGAGCTGACGGCCTGCCAGCCGAGCTATTCAAGTACGGCGGCGAGGAGCTGATGAGGTGCATGCATCAGCTCGTATGCAGAATATGGTCAGATGAACGCATGCCCGACGACTGGAATTTAAGTGTGCTCTGCCCAATCCACAAGAAAGGCGACCCCGCCATACGCGCCAACTACCGCGGAATTAGCCTTCTAAGCATAGGTTACAAGGTCTTATCGAGCGTATTGTGCGAAAGACTGAAGCCCACCGTCAACGAGCTGATTGGACCTTATCAGTGTGGCTTTAGGCCTGGAAAATCCACCATAGATCAGGTATTCACAATACGCCAAATCTTGGAAAAGACCCGCGAGAATAGGATCGACACACACCATCTATTTGTCGATTTCAAAGCCGCTTTCGACAGCACGAAGAGAAGTTGTCTTTACGACGCGATGTCTTAATTTGGTATCCCCGCGAAACTAATACGGCTGTGTAAAATAACGTTGAGCAATACCATCAGCTCTGTCAGAATTGGGAAGGACCTCTCCGAGCCATTTGATACCAAACGAGGTTCCAGACACGGTGACTCCCCTTCGTGTGATTTCTTTAATCTAATGTTGGAGAAGATAATAAGAGCCGCAGAACTGCACCGCTCAAGCACAATACTTTACAAGAGTGTACAATTGCTGGCGTATGCCGACGACATCGATATTATCGGCAAAAATAAGAGCTACGTCTGTTCTGTCTTCGTCGTACAAAGATCAAACTATAAGTCACACATCCGATGAAGCGGCTCTTGGAGTTTTCGAGAGAAAGATTCTGTGAAACGGACGTTTACGCGTTGGCGATGGCGAATACTGCAGACGATTTGACGATGAGCTGTAATAGCTTTACAACGATATATAGCATTGACACATTAAGTTAAACTTTTGGCAAATAAAATTAATCTTTTGGCAAATAAGTTTAATCTTTTGGTAAATAAATTTAATCTTTTGACAAATAAAATTAATATTTTGGCAAATAAATTTAATCTTTTGGCAAATAAATTAAACCTTTTGGCAAATAAAATTAATCTTTTGGCAAATAAGTTTAATCTTTTGGTAAATAAATTTAATCTTTTGACAAATAAAATTAATATTTTGGCAAATAAATTTAATCTTTTGGCAAATAAATTAAACCTTTTGGCAAATAAAATTAATCTTTTGGCAAATAAGTTTAATCTTTTGGTAAATAAATTTAATCTTTTGACAAATAAAATTAATATTTTGGCAAATAAATTTAATCTTTTGGCAAATAAATTAAACCTTTTGGCAAATAAAATTAATCTTTTGGCAAATAAGTTTAATCTTTTGGTAAATAAATTTAATCTTTTGACAAATAAAATTAATATTTTGGCAAATAAATTTAATCTTTTGGCAAATAAATTAAACCTTTTGGCAAATAAAATTAATCTTTTGGCAAATAAAATTGAACTCTCCTATAGTACTAAACACTGTTTGAAAAAGTAAAAACTACATTAAAAAACTGCTGTTGCTGTGCTAGGAAAGCATTTTTCTTTAACTTTTGACGCTTAGCTTTACTGCGCCAATATCAAGAGTTAACCTCCAGGATAGCTGAAAAGTGTTTTTTGGTTTTTCTGTTCTGTTGATTTGACTGCTCACTTTCAACCAGTTCTATCACAGCATGGTCTCAAATATTCATCAAACTATCTGGCGCATTTTATTTCAACCAAACCACGCATTATGGCCAAATGGGATAAAAAACATCTAAAATGCTACAAATCTTGAACTCCCTTATATATTTTCAATCGCAGGTATAAAAAAAAATATTTTTGTGCATACTATGTACAATAAGGTGCTCATCGAAAACGTTTTTTTTTTGGAAATTTCAAGACCCTACCCCCTAATTTTATTCGTTTTTATGAGAAATATTATTGCCTGTTTTTATAGATATTTTAATGGTCATTTAGAGGTCGCGACCTGTCGATTTAGGTTAAAAAGTACGGTTTCGTAGATTTATGAGTTCTTGAATGACTATTTTTGTGTCGATTTCAAAGATCGAAGAGAAGAGGATATATAGGCCTTTAAAATGGTATTTAATAATCTATTTTCGAACTTGGCTTGTTGGGATTTTTTATGGGGTAAAATAAAAAAAAACCATATTTCTCTTAATTTTTTAAATTTTGACCATTGATAATTTCCACAATTTCAAAATATGTAGTACTGTCTAAAATTGAATCTATTTTCAAATAAACTGATACCTCATTAATTGCAATCCCATTAAACGGCCTTGAATTTATATTGTTTATGTACCGGACTTTCAGATTTTTTGAGCAGTGCGGCTAAGGAATTTATAAATATTTATTCAAAATTGATATACATGTACAATCGTTCTTTAGCAAAGAAGTGGGTTTTCAGGAATTTTTAGGGAAATGGAAGTGGCACCGCCCACTTATATGATATATGCGTATCTCAAAAACTACTTGATCGATCTCAGCCAAATGTGGTATATACATTGCGCTTAAGCTTCTTAGGGCCGGTTGCTCAAAGCCTGGTTGACACTAATCCCCGATTAAACATCGTTATCGACGTTACCGACACCGTATTATATGTATGGAGTCGAAGACGTCGA
This sequence comes from Rhagoletis zephyria, assembly GCF_001687245.7. Classification (NCBI taxonomy): domain Eukaryota; kingdom Metazoa; phylum Arthropoda; class Insecta; order Diptera; family Tephritidae; genus Rhagoletis; species Rhagoletis zephyria. The sequence continues at coordinate 2,915 of NW_016160039.1, read as the reverse complement.
TAAAGATGTTAACCGGTGATTAGTGTCAACCAGGCTTTGAGCAACCGGCCCTTAGGGTTACTCAATGTCTGTTTAACACTAATCTCCGGTTAAACATAGTTATCGACGTTACCGACTCCCTGTTGTGTGTATGGAGTCGAAAACGTCGATAACGATGTTTAACCGTAGATTAGTGTTAACCAGACATTGAGTAACCGGCCCTTAAGCGCCACATTGAACCTTTTTGAAATCGGACAAAAACCACTGGTTTCATCAACGTAACAGTAGTTTCAAAAACACAAAGCTAGCTATATTTTAGGGGGATTAAATTTTGTCGGATTTCAAAAATATTCAGAGGGTACTCAAGGAGGCTAAGCACAATGTGTATACCACATTTGGTTGAAATCGATCAAGTAGTTTTTGTGATACGCATATATCATTTAAGTGGGCGGTGCCACCCCCATTTTCCTAAAAATTCCTGAAAAACCACTTCTTTGCTAAAGAACGATTGTATATGCATATCAATTTTGAATAAGTATTGATGAATTCCTTAGCCCCACTGCTCAAAAAATCTGAAAGTCCGGTACATCTATATATATAAAAATGGTGTGAAAAATGTGAATGGTTGGGCCGATTTGGCTATTTTTTTTTTTCAGTTGTTCGTAATTGCCAGGAGAAGGTTTTTACGAAAGAAAATTTTGGGAAAACCCTCCGATGGAACAAGGGCCGATCTATTCGAAAAAATCGTATTTATGGTCCGATTTGCTTAAAATTTGGTACGTAGGTAGCTTTTGCCTATGTTAGCATTCCGTTAAGTGGGCCAGGGACCGATCTATTCGAAAAAGTCTTATTTATGGTCTGATTTGCTTGAAATTTGGCACGCAGATAGCTTTTTGGCTGGGTTAACATATAGGATATTTTTTGTGATAGGTGGACCAGATACCGATCTATTCAAAAAAATCAAATTTATGGTCCGATTTGCTTGAAATTCGATACCCGTATTATCGATATGCGTAGAATAGAATCGAGTCATTGGTTTACAGTTCGATAGGTGTTTGAAGCCGGCGCAAACATGCGGGTATTGGCTATTTAACAATACTTATTACACAGGCCAACAAAAATGGGAAAAAATTTGATGCAACAAATGTTAACGCTATTTTTGCCGAATTTTTGTGTGCTGATTACGAATCCGTAAGCATAAGGTTTCCATCAGCTCCAGATTTTAAGAAAAACGAGGTCAAAGTGTCAAAAAATGGCGTTTTTTTCAATATGTGAGATGCTCTAGCAAAGAAACAAAAAGCAATAGAACCTTTCACTTAGACCTAAATTAAAGCTAGAACTATCGAATTTTATCCTTGCAAATTCCTGCACCTTTGCTTGATGGTCACTTATAGTAATTTGTTGAACAGGAATAACTGATTTTGGGAAGTTTGAGTACCTACCGCAATTAAGCAAAAGGTGATAGAACCTTCAACTTAGGCTTAAATTAAGCCTTGGACTTCTGACTTCAATCCCTGAAAATACCCTAAGTCACCTATAGTCATTTATTGAACAGCTAACACTGATTTTTACACCTTTTTTTCAATTGCATAATTTTCCAGTATTTTTTTATTGTTGGACGGTAAAAAGTAAATGAGTATAGATGACCATCAGGGCAAGGTGCAGGAATAGTACTTTCAGGGATAGTATTCTGTAGTTCTAGCTTTAATTTAAGCCTAAGTGGAAGGTTCTATCACGTTTTGTTTCATTACTAAAACTTCTCAAATATTTCAAAAAGCGCGATTTTTGACACTTTCACCACAATTTTCTCAAATCTGGAGCTGATGGAAACTTTATACTTACGGGTTCATAACCAGCACAAAAAAGCCAAAAATCAAAAACAGCTTGAACATTTGCCGCATCAAAATCGGTGTTGCTCTGTGTTACCTACACTAATTACATAAAGAGAAGCTCCTTCTTTTTATAAGAGGTGATCTCGCGAACGCCTGTACCGATTTTTTAAATTTTGGACACCTACTGCAGACTTTCGATATATTAAGGGAGCGTGGCATCACGCATACATATGGAATTTTTCATACGCTATATCTCTGGAAGTATTTGCGGTCCTAGAAATTGGTATAGGAATTTTAAGGCTACTGGAAAAGGGACGTGGCGCTTTCCGAACATATTGAAACTTTTACCTATCTGTATATATACACCCAGAATACAGTGTTTTTTTCATAATACATTTTTTCGTTATTTTTTTTATAGTTCATTTTGCATCAAATGGCACCAAATTGAGTATGCAGTTTGTTGTTCACCCTATTTCAATATCATAAAGTGCAAAATTTAAATGGCTATAAGTTACCGTTGATTTCAGGGAATTTTTTTCGCTGATGATGTTGCGCATTTTCTCCGTATAACGAATGCGTGATAGTTTTTTGTATGGGAAAAACCCCGAAGAGTATCAGTATGTAAAAGACTTATTCTGGTGGCTTAACTCCCCCTAAACGATTTTAATGATAATTTTTAGTGGCGCTGGAGCCGAGTTATAGCTAAAAATCGTCGATTCGGAGGCACCAGGGATCAAAGTCACTTTACTCCCGTTAAATCAACCATCAGAACCATTGCGGTCCTTGCTTTACGGTGACTAAACAGAATGTGGACCAATGATACTCACCAGTTTAGAAATTGCCACCAACTATACTATACAGATTCAAGGACGATTCACTATTGCGCCGCAAGGACTTCTTCCCGGTATAACGCTTTGAACGTGAACGTAAACTGCTGGCGAAAGCGTTCGACCATATGTTTCAATAAATAAATTAATTTTGGGCGGGACGAAGTAAACAATATAAAGTCAAGGCCGTATTTAAGAAAAGTCTCCTAAATTCGACAATTTTAATGAGATTGCAATTAATGAGGTATCAGTTTATTTGAAAATAGATTTAATTTTA
>NW_016160038.1:66955-71765 GCF_001687245.7 Rhagoletis zephyria | reverse complement strand
TTTCCTAAATGCGATTATAACGGGCTACTAAGAAGAAGGCGTGATCTTATATTTTTGGTTCATGCAGCTAATATGCGCGCAAGCAAGTCACATGATTCAATAATACAAGGTTAGATAATTATTGACAGCCGCGGTTTGACACTCCCTTACAAAAGGTTGCATTTGCGAAGGACAGAGAAAGGGGAAGAATGTAATCCCTTGTTGCGAAAATGGTAGTAGAAAAGTAAGCAAGGTGGGCAATTAGTAGTGAAATTTCTTTTGTAAATTCTTATGTATTTGCAGGAAATATGGCATTTTAAACGAAATATTGAACGAAATATTTATACATCTACATGAATTACGTAATATATGTTCTATTTAGCTGTATAAAAATTGCAAAAGGTCTCAAAATTAAAATAAAACTACTATGAGATTTATGTAAACATCCAATTTAAAAACAAGTTATGTTTTCATCAGTTAAATGTGCTTCACATGCATATACAAATAAACATATTGCACAAAAGCTTATACTTCTGTTTCACAGCAAAGCTACACTTTTTCCAAGTAAATTTCCAAAGAGGCAACACGGTGCCACTGCTAAGGGAGCGGTGCGAGAGAGACAACTGTCAGTTTATCGAACCTTGTATTATTGAATCCTGTGCAAGTCGGTACTCACCACCTGTGTTGCCATTTCTGTTTCTGCCGTCCGGCCAGATTAATAAACAAAAATCGCTAGAATCCTGCTAAATCATTTAAATTCTGTAAACTCTTATGAAAACAAAGTTGCTTTTATAATTTAGCAGTTAAACTTCATTTGATAAAATTAGAGATCATATGTTTATAAAAAACCATCAGTTTTTTAACAAAAACAAAATTGGAACTTCGTTGTATGGTTTTATAACCAGTGTTGGGATTTTGTGGCATTAAATAAAGTATAAAAATTGGTCATAAGAATGTCGTCTTCGTTTTCGTGACTGTNCGATCACTAATGTACTATAGATGTATACTAAATTTTACTGAAAAACATTTTTTGATGCTTTGATTTGTCCCAAGTTTTGGTGCTTTTAGGAAAGTTGGCAGCCATGGGGTCTCACATTCGTGAGTACTCACATATACTTGTTCTCTCATTCCGATCACACATACAGATGCAATTCGCGTAAAATTTTCTGTTTCCCCCCGGGCATAACTACCTCACCTCATCTACCCACCGGTTTGCACATTTGCCCGCGGTTTGCACGTTTGGGAATTTTGCCCGTATGTGCACAATATGCCCATTGCAACTTTAAAGAGTGGCCAAGCTTTTGGCAAGATTTACACCGCATTGGGTTAGGGAAATATGGGCAAACTGAAACTTTCCTCCATGCAACATTATTTTTTTCGGGAAGCTTGTAGCTTTCAAAGGTTAGGAGTAGTGCACCTGTTGGAGTCAGGACTCCTTCAGTTTTTCTCTGAAATCTATAAATGGATGTAACACCATACGCTTCTAAGCCGTCTACAATTTCTTGGTCAGGGACGTGATTGAGGAACGGGGCGAAAATTGTACCTTTGACACAATTGAGCTGCTCGTGGTATTTTGCTTCGATTTGACAGATTCCTGGTAGGTTTTTTACGTTGATGAACTTTTCAGTAATTTTTTTGTTTTTTCGTAAGTAGCAAAAGATTTGCATCTCTCTTCTCTGTGATCCTAACATCTTTACTTATGGCATTTAGAGCTTTATGTAGCAAAAATCACGAAAAACGTGATAGAGGTTTATTGTTGTCGCACGATTTGAGAACAATGAATTTAGGATCGTCATTCCGTGTAAAATTTACCGGAGGTAGTTCAGGAAACTCTTCCAAGGGTTTGTTGGCTTTTTTCTTTTTGATTGAGGACTACAGGAAAGCGGGGCAAACCTGTTTTCCCCTAGGTTTGTAGCAGGGTTGTTGCGAATATTGCGAATTTTAACATTCGCTTTCGCATTCGCAAAAATCAATGCGGATCTTTTGCGAATGCGAATATTGAAGGGTTCGAAAATTACAGTTATTTTTTTGACGAGTTAAACTTGGCCAAATATTTTTTATTCTGAAATAAATATACTTTCCGGATAATAAACAAACCGCTTATCCAAATTAAAAAAGTTTGGTAACCAATGAAAGAGGACTGAAATAGCTTTATTATGCGGATAGGACGGAATATAAAATCCTAGGCCAAATTTAACTCGGAAAAAAAATAACTGTTATTTTCGGTCCCTGGAATATTGTGCAAGTGCACAGTCGTATATCTAACCAGTCATAGAAGAAAGCATTAAAAATGAGTTACAAAAACTAAAGTCGAAAAACGCTGATGACGAGACAAATTCCGAAACAACCAAAAGAATGAGAATGAAGAATTCTTTCGAAAAAAACGGTGTTTAAACAACGATTGTGCCATGATGCTAGATTGTGAAGATGAAAGTCAGGAGGATACACCCGACATTTGCAGCCCCGATGAAATTCTCAAAAAGTAATTATTGCACCGCAATAAAAATAAATAAATTTAACTAAAAGTCCTCTCAACTGGTGCAGTGTCAATCGAAAAGAATTTACAACTTTGCCAAGTTTCAAGGTTTTCAAGTTTGTCGCCTCGAGCGAGTAGTTATATAGTGGCGCAGGTTTGATTTACGACCCTTCAAAGTTTTTATTATATAAAATGTTTCAATTTGTAAATTCAAGTACTAAAGAGCATTCAGTCTTACCATGAGTTTAATTTTCTCCGAACCGGTTCACTTTTCACTTTTGGTTTTCATGTACATATTTACTATGGGCGGAATACAAATTTTCGGGTGATTTTTTTTTCGGGCAAATCTCAGGCTAAGGCAGATTATTAAAAATTATTAAGCTTTCCATTTTTTATTTACCTAAATCACCTAATTTACCCACCTAAATTATTTACTAAAAATACATGGCATCCGCGTTCGCATTCGCATCCGCGGATGTTTAAAATTCCACATTCGCAACATCCCTAGTTTGTAGCCCCAGGGGGCATGTTGCACACTTATATTGTTAGTCGCACAGTAATATGAAACTTTGTCAATGTAAATGCACAAAAGAAAGAAACACGTGGGAAAATGCGAATGATGAAGACAAGAACACTGCACTAATGCGGGTGTAAAGTCAAACGTGATCCGCTATAGAGAGCAAACGTATGCACACGGCGGAGTTTAAGGTATTGGCCCAATGCACGCTTGCTTTGCTTACTTTAGTTTGCTTTGCTTTACTTTGAAGGCTTTTATGGCCTAATGGTAGCTTTGAACGCTGTCATAGTAGTCAGCTGATTTTCAATGCGCGCAAATATACCCGCCATTCTTTGTTGTGCCAGCAAGTATAATTGTGAATTTTAGTTAAAATATATGTTATTAAACAATTATTTGTTACTAAGAACATTATTTTTTACAGATACCTTGCTTTTTTATCGTTCCGGTTTTGGTGAAGCTGCATTTAGCTGCGCCACTCACCACCCGTGTTTATAAGACGTAATATTCAATTGGAGGTAAAAGAGTTTATATTAAACAATTATTTGTTGCTAACAACATTATTTTTTTTCAGATACCTTGCTTTTTATCGTTCCGGCCACCAGATTCGTTGGTTTTCATAAAGTTTCATTTGGCAGTACAAAATGTTGACTCGAAATGCTGAACAAGTTTTGAGAATTTTCCTAATTTTAGCGAAAATGCGTAAATTAAAACTGCGATTAAAACAGAAGCGCCGATTTTGGGTTCGGAAATTGTACTTAGAGCGACACAAATATGGATTGTTTGAAAGTTCATTAAGAAACTTGGCTGCAGATGAGGAGCAGTTTAACAAGACATTAAGAATGCCCTTTTCGTTATTTAATGTGCTGCACGAATTTCTGGAGGCTTCGCTGACCAAATATTCAATCAGAACACCAATATCGAGCCGCTGCAGACTATTTATAACCCTGATGTAAGAGAAAATCGGTTTTACTTAATAGTATACGTATAATTTTCCATATATGTATCTGGTTTTATTTTTTTGTTGCAGATATTTGGCTCACGGTGGCACTCGGCAATTCCACACAATAGTTCACAGGATCGGCCTGACGACTTTCAGGAAGATTACGTTGGAGACATGTATGACCATATGGGATCTGTTAGCTGACCTGTATGTGGCGACCCCGTCAGAAACGGAATGGGGACGTATTTCCAATGAGTTCAAGTCGCTGTGGAATATGCCCAACTGCGTTGGTTCCATCGACGGAAAGCACATTAATATTACCTGTCCAGCGAATTCAGGGTCGATGTACTATAATTACAAAGGCAATTATAGTATCGTGCTTTTGGCCGTATGTGATGCCAATTATACCTTTACCTGCGTTGACATCGGAGCATATGGAAGTCAAAGCGATGGCGGTGTCTACCACTTTTCAAAACTGGCAGATGCTATTGAAAATGATAGGCTCGGCCTTCCACATGATCAGCCTCTGCCAGGAGAAACCGAGCCATTTCCACATTATTTAGTAGGAGATGCTGCTTTTCCCTTACGGCGTTATTTAATGCGACCATATCCGGGTAGAGGTATTCCAGAAGAGCAAGAGTATTTCAATAAAAGACTCTCTCGTGCAAGAAGAGTTATAGAAAACGCATTTGGAATACTCACTGCCAAATGGAGAATATTGAGAACGACGCTATGCATGGCCCCGAAAAATGCAGAACAAATAGTGAAAGCTTGTATTGTCTTGCATAATTTTATTAAGCTTTCGTGTGCAAACTATGTAGCAAGCGATTTTGTTGATCGCTACGAAGAGGATGCCACCATCGCTGGCTCATGGCGAAACGAAGTAGTTCCATTGCCC
>NW_016160038.1:58856-66002 GCF_001687245.7 Rhagoletis zephyria | reverse complement strand
GACGGACGGACGGACAGACAGTCACCGCTTAATCGATTTCTCTTTTCATTCTGATCATTTATGTATACATTTGTCTATATCTATCTCGATTCGTTTTGCCTGTTACAAACCACCGTTATGTGAACAAAGTTATAATACCCTTGTGCACAAGTGCGCTCGGGTATAAAAATTACCTTTTCACGATATTCGTTTTTTTAACCTTTTCTTAAAACTTATGCATATAAAATGTCTGTATGTATTTAAGTTTCTTACATTTCCTTTATTTGTATAAACCATTTTTAAGAAGCAATCGTTACCTAAAAGAGAAAAAGTGTCATGTCCATTTTTTGAAGTTGTTCAGGAGAGACGAAAAATCGATGTAGTTTCGCATTTTCTGTCATTCTGCATCAAAAACTATATTTTGAATTAAGTGGACTTGGCGCGTTTTTACCTTTAGGTAGCGAAATACATCTGTTTTGTGAATTTTTAACTAAGATTAACAAACATTAAAAAGGAACGGTTTTTGTATTTTGAGAACAAAAACTCGATATGAAGGCGTCTAGGACTTACCGTTGATTTTTGCCAATTTTTTTTTGCTGACAATGCCTCTCCCATACAAAAATTTTCTTTTTTCAACACAAAAAAATATAAATATCGACGGTAAATCTTAGCTAATTGCACTTCATTTTAATGAAATTTACTGTACTACGTAACTGTATACTCAAAACCTTTCTAAGAAATCCACCTAAAAAGGTTTACATTTTTACAAAAATTTGCTAATTATACCCGAGAGCACTTGTGCACAAGGGTATTATAACTTTGTTCAAATAACGGCAAAACGAATCGAGATAGATATAGAAAAATATATACATAAATGATCAGAATGAAAAGAGAAATCTATTAAGCGGTGACTGTCTGTCCGTCCGTCCGTCCGTCCGTCCGTCCGTCCGTCTGTCCGTCTGTCCGTCTGTGCACACGATAACTCGAGTAAACATTGAGATATCTTAACGAAGCTAAGTATGTGCACTTCCTTCGGGCGTAGGACGGATGGTATTAAAAATGGGCAAAATCGGACAATAACCACGCCTACCTCGCATATAACGGTAATTTTCAGAAATACGAATACTGCGATATTCTAGTAACTACTTAAGATTATTCACTCAAAATTGATATTTACAATAATTTTTAGACAAAAAATAAGAATATTATAAATTTTTGGAAAATGTGCGTAGCCACGCCCACTTATGGTTACATATGTATATCTTGGTAACCGCTGCACCAATTTCTTCCAAGCTTGGCACAGTTGTTAGCCTTGCTGCAGCATACCAAATGGCCGAAATTTTTTAAAATCGGACAATAACCACGCCCACATCCCATATAACGGTAATTTGGAGAAATACGAAATCTTCGATAAATCAGTAAATAATAAAGCTAATTTATTCAAAATTGAGGCTTGGTGCAATTCTTTCCCAAAAATACGTTTATGATAAAATTTTAGAAAATGGGCATGGCACCGCCCACTGATGAGCAAATATCGTCGCCTGGGTAAAAGATTATCGTAAGCGTCATACGTACGTGCATAACATACGACAATCTTTTACCCAGGCGACGATATATGTATATCGGTAACCGTTCTACCAATTTGTACCAAACTCGGTATGGATATTGTGCTTGCCACATAAAAGCAAAACGTTGAAAATTATTGAAATCGGATTAAAATTACGGCCGCTTTTCATATAACGGTAAATTTCAGATATGCTTGAAACTTCAATATTTCGAACTTAAGGACGCTAATTTACTCAAAATTGATACACCCCAACTTACCATGTAGCGGTAGTTTTCGGAAAGGTGGAAATTATAGGGGTATTCTCTGAGTCTTGCAAAGCCCTTGCACGGTGCACGGATTGCACGGTTTGCAAAGCTGTCCCATACGAAAACCGGTTTTTAACGTGCAATCCGTGCAATCTGTGCACCATGCAAGGGCTTTGCAAGACTCAGAGAATACCCCTTATATATTTAATACTTGCACCGGGTATTTTCGGCTCCGCCCGAACTTAAACTTTCTTACTTTTTTTTTTTTTTTAATATTGCACAAAGTTTGAATCTTAGATTTATACGATTTTTGTTAAAGAGTAAAACATACCTTTACAAGAACTAAAATGAAATGATAAAATAATATATTGTTAAAACTTGTCAATATGTGGTGCGTTTATAATTTTGACACGGATTTTAGACGGTAAATATGGTAACTCAATTAAAAATGTTATAACCTAAAATATAGGCATTTTGTATCCATTACATAAGTAGTTGTAACAAAAGGTGAACACTTTGTAAAACCGGTATTAAACGAAAAAATAAAATTTTGAGAGCAAGTAAATTTTTCTTTTAAAAATGTGCAGGCTAGAGACTCATTTCCGACTTATAGTTTCTTCTACATTTTCTCTTAGAATTATTAGAGAAACCGAAAATACCATGCGATTCGTCGAAAAACTGTCGTCTGAACAATTTTACCACCTTAATGTACGTATTTTAAAAGTTCTAACTTTTTTTACAGCGTGATGTGAAAGGTGTTCCTCCCAAAAATTCTGTGGTAAATGTAGCTGGAGTTGGACTTACGGGGGCTATTTTTTAATGAAAAATTTACATTGACAAGGACCTTGTGAGGACTAAATATCCACGGAATTTAGCCAATATGAACGCCGCCCCCTACACCAGCAACAACGACTACAACAGCAACAACAACGACTACAACAGCAACAACAACGACTACAGCAGCGTTATCAACACGGTCAGCCAACATAAGAGACCGTATCAACACCAGTGATCGGACTTAATAAAATTTCTGTGTGGAAGATTCTGGAAAAACATGTGGTAGATCTAAAAAAATTTGTGGTAGATCTCAGGATTCGGATCAAACTTTTCTCAAAAATTTAAGGTTTCACCTTAACTGAAAACTTTTTAATTCGAATCTCTAGAAAAAACTTTTAACTTGGGTTTTGCCAATTTTGACAATCCTCAAGTAAAAGTAAACAAGGCGTTAAAAACTTTAGATTCACTGTAATGTGCTAATTTTCACAGAGATCGCCGATTTTTTACATTTCTTTATTAGTTCTTTTTTTAATCGTATATTTTGCAATTTAACACAATAAAATCACGTTTCCCAATGAAAAATTTAATATTGAGAAAATTCACTGTTTGACAGTTTCTTTTCTCCTCCCATTCGGCTTTGTTTACTTTTACTTGAGAAATCTATTATATATATATACTATTATTATACTATTTCACTGTGGAACAAATTCAAGTTAGCAAAAGTTAGGTCGATTCTGAGAGTGAGGGGTGAAAATAGAGGCTAAATTAGAAGACCCGTATCGCGGCGTTTGTTTATGTTAGTTCGAATTTTTTTTTAATCGACCTTCGAACTTTGCAGTCAAATGCCGATTTTCAGCATATTGTTTATATGGTTTTTTGGCTATAACTCGTCGACTAATTGATATTTTTTCAACCTGTTAAAGCCAAATTATTGCTAGAGACCTGTGCAACAATTAAAATTAAAAAAAAATTGATTTAGAAAATTTTTGTAGTGCATATGAAGCAAAATGTTGGAATTTTTTTTTCATGCTCTTTGAACATATTTTCCACAAAACTAAGTCTTTTTAGCTTTCTGTTTGATCTGTAATATGCATCTCAGTTTCTTCAATAAATTTCATTTGAAAAGAAAACAATCATAATACAAAACTTGCGTTTTCCAGCTTAATATTAATTTACTTCTCATTTCTTATGTACCAATTTTTTCAGTGTTGGTTTTGAAGAAACATTGAAAAAGAAATTATAAAAATATGGAAAAAAATATAATTTTGAAATGTTAGTTATGAGAAGTTTTAAGTAAAAAAATTAAATTAATTAAATTAATGATTTGGCCAGTTGCCGTTTAGCAGGCGGCTGTGGATCAACATCACTGCTCTCTCTAATATCTTGGTCATCGTCGTCATCATCAGAAAGATCGATAATTTCGTTCAAAAGATATTCTGGAAGTTCATCTTTGTCTTCCCCTTCTTCCTCTTTTTTCTCGTCTTCCTCTTCTTCAAAGGTGTTCAAAGGCTTAACAGCATCTGGGCGCCCAAAATATCCGTGTATTTGTGCGATTGGGATTCACGATACGGAGAAGGTATTAAAGGAAGAAACCAGTACAAATAGCATAACTGAAATAGTCACATTGGACGGAAATGGCCTAAAGACAATAGGCTACACGAAAGTCTTGTTCCTGAAATGAAAATTTTGTTGCCGTTGCTCCACATTAAACTTGGCATTGCTAAAATTTTTTTGAAATGTATCGCAAAAAGACCAGCAGTATTCAACCGCTTAAAAGACATTTTCCCAAGACTAAGTAACGCCAAAATTCAGGAAGGGGTTGTTAATGGTCCCGACATACGGAAACTAATGAGTCGTCAAGATTTTGACCAAGTTCTGACAGACCGATAATTAAATGCATGGCTCGCTTTGAAAGCAGTCATTAAAGACTTTTGGGTAAAGAACGCAAAGACAACTACAGGCAATCTATTGCAAACATGTTGGCAGCTTTCGATGAAATTGGGGTTAATATGTCGTACAAAATTCATCTCTTGCACAGCATCTTGATCAACTCGCTCAATAGTTGCCAACTGAATCTGAAATTTGTTGGTGGTATAAAAACACCTTTGAAGAAGAGGAATACGAGGAAAAAGAGGAAGAAGGGGAAGACAAAGATGAAATTCCAGAATATCTGTTGGACGAAATTATCGATCTTTCTGATGATGACGACGATGACCAAGATATTAGAGAGAGCAGTGATGTTGATCCACAGCCGCCTGCTAAACGGCAACTGGCCAAATCATTAATTTAATTAATTTAATTTTTTTACTTAAAACTTCTCATAACTAACATTTCAAAGTTATATTTTTTTCCATATTTTTATAATTTCTTTTTCAATGTTTCTTCAAAACCAACACTGAAAAAATTGGTACATAAGAAATGAGAAGTAAATTAATATTAAGCTGGAAAACGCAAGTTTTGTATTATGATTATTTTCTTTTCAAATGAAATTTATTGAAGAAACTGAGAAGCATATTATAGATCAAACAGAAGGCAAAAAAAAACTTAGTTTTGTGGAAAATATGTTCAAAAAGCGTGAAAAAAAAATTCCAACATTTTGCTTTATAAGCACTACAGAAATTTTCTAAATCAATTTTTTTTAATTTTAATTGTTGCACAGGTCTCTAGCAATAATTTGGCTTTAACAGGTTGAAAAAATATCAATTAATCGACGAGTTTTAGCCAAAAAACCATATAAACAATATGCTGAAAATCGGCATTTGACTGCAAAGTTCGAAGGTCGATTAAAAAAAAATTCGAACTAACATAAACAAACGCCGCGATACGGGTCTTCTAATTTAGCCTCTATTTTCACCCCTCACTCTCAGAATCGACCTAACTTTTGCTAACCTGAATTTGTTCCACAGTGTTATTCTTGTTATTAGGGACACGAATTTCGGTACGATATGATACCATATCGATATTTTTGCTATTCGATACCGATACCTTTTACGCGAAAGTTTTTAAACGATATTTTTTGGAATCGAGTACCATAACCCTTGTATCGTATCGAATCGTAAATGTACATTACACAGTTAATGTGAATAATGATACATTTGTATGAAAAACTATTAGAAAATAAAATGAAAACGTCAAAATTTAAAACTCTGGGAACTGGGCAAGACTACATAGAATTTGTATAAAACTTTTGTAGTAATATTTGAAATATTTAAAGTTAATATTCCAAATTCCAAAATGCAAAAATTTGTCCTTACTAAAATTTCTATTGAAAGTTTTGTTGTTAATATGTATTGTTTTTAAACATTCCATTTCATGCAAATCTATGTCGTACTATAACCTTACTTACTTTGGAATTTATATGTAAAGCAATATTGATATATTTTGAGCTTTAAAGCGCAGAAATGTGAACTATCTTAGGTTAGTATGTGGCGCGCCTTCAGTGATGTACTTATTAAAGTGCAAAGTGTTAATTCTTTAATAAAAAATGACTCCAATATTCAGATTTAATTTTTTGAATTTGATTGTGTTGCTTATTGGCCGTTGAGTATAATTTAATAATTATTTTTGAGCTATAGGCCGTATGTTAAATAAAACATTAAATGTTTTTCTGTTTTATTTATTTTTTATTTTTATTTTGGTCGATATTTCGCCTTCAGTCTGAAGGCATCTTCAGGACTAAAAAAAGGAAAACAATATTTTTACATCACAATATAAACCAACAAAAACATACATATGCACAAGTGCATTAAAACGACTTACACTATTAGCTTTGTCCGGTCGACTAATCATATGTTAAAATGTAAAATAACAAACAAGCACGAAGAAGATATTAAACATAAACAGGAAAACTGATAATTAAAATACAGTAATTGTAAACAAAAATTTTATACAAACAACAATACATAAAGCGCTGAACAGTAAGACAAAGAAATGTTTGTATGTCATCTCAGCAGAGCAATGTTGTTGTCCGAAGAAATCTTGGCAGCAGACGGACGATGAGTTAAACATGAACACACGATCACACGACACCTACTGTAGGTTTGTTGTTGTGCGTTAGAACTAAATTCCGATAAACGTGAGCGCAATTGTCGGTGTCCGTTTTATAGTTCATCCTTTTGTGATTAGGGGTGTTCATAATATGTAGCATCTCTAAAAAATAGCGTTTATTATAGATTTTTTCTTCTTGCAAGATTGCTACTTTATCAAAGTCGGGATAGTGTCCCGTATCCTGGCAATGAGATGACAAGGCTGTCTTATTGTCCGCCGAATTATTCCTCAACTTAATGTTTGATTTGTGAGCGGAAATCCTTGTCTTTAATTTCGATTTTGTTGTCCCCACATATACCATATCGCATACGTGGGACGCGTCGCCACTGCATGGTATTCTATAAATTACATCAGACTTCTCATTTATTGGAATTTTATCTTTGGTATTTGAGTAAACTTGTTTCAGCGTATTGTCATAAGTAAACGCTATGCGGAAATTGTCCTTGTCATATATTTTTGAGTATTTAATTCTCTCAGATAATCCTGGTACATATGTTGCCGATTTATACATTTGGTTGTTCCCGTCACTAT
>NW_016160038.1:48682-54774 GCF_001687245.7 Rhagoletis zephyria | reverse complement strand
CTTCAATTTTTGCCATTTGTTCGTCAATGAGAGGGTTTCCGAGTGGGGTTCAGGCAAAGAGAGTAGTGGGGCACCACGCAAGAAATGTCCTGGCGTTAACGCCAACAGATCAGTGGGATCCTGAGACATGGGGGAGAGCGGCCTTGAATTCAACACCGCCTCAATTCGGATAAGGAGGGTGGTGAATTCTTCGAAGGTGAACTTGTGATTTCCTGCGACCTTCGTAAAATGAATTTTGAAGCTTTTTACAGCAGCTTCCCATAGCCCACCCATGTGAGGAGCATATGGTGGGATGAACTGCCATGAGAATCCGTGGGTTGCGTATTTTTCAGCGATATCAGTAGCCGATTCTTTGAGAAATTGGGAGAATTCTCTTTGCAGCGTTCGCTGCGCACCTACGAAAGTTTTTCCGTTGTCGCACATGATTTTATGGGGGATTCCACGGCGGCCGACAAATCGGGTGAAAACTGCTTTGAACGCTTCAGTGGTCAGACTTGAGCATAATTCTAAGTGTACTGCTTTGGTGGAGAAGCACACAAATACACACACATACGCCTTTGCGTGGGGAGCTCGCCGGAGTATAGATGTTTTCACAAAAAATGGCCCAGCAAAATCAACACCTGTGGTACGGAAGGGGAGTGTGTAGGTGGATCGTTCAGGAGGAAGTGCGGCCATTATCTGGGAACGCATCTTTTGTTTATAAATGGTGCAGACCTTACAATGAAAGATGATTTTTTTTATCTTTTGTTTCAGCCTGGGAATATAATATTCTTGCTGCACCATTCGAACCATGAGTTGTTTGTCAGTGTGGAGAAGAGTGGTATGGAGGAAGTCGAGCAGCAGAGCACAGAGCTTGGAATCTTCTGGAATTATGATCGGGTGACGTTCATTGTAACTAAGCGCAGCATAAGTTAATCGACCGTTCACCCGCATGATCCCCGATCTATCCAGCATCGGGTTCAATGAAAGCAGAGTGCTTTTTTTGCTGATGGGTGTAGATGCGGTAAGCGATCGAATCCCATTTGCGTAGTACATAAGCTGTGTTTGAGCGATTATACGTTTTTTTGCTTCGGTTATTTCGTTGTGCGTTAGAGGGAGAGAAGTGGGTGTCGGCTGCTTTCGCGCTGCGTTTATAAACCGATACATAAACGCTATTACTCGCAACGCTCGAGCGAAGGAGGAAAAACGCTCAAGTATATCCACCGATTCAATCGTGTGCAGGGATTCAATACGTCGTTGTTCTGGGGGTGACGAATGTGAAGATGGGTTTTTTGGCCACAAAGTGGGGAATTTTTGCAGCCATGCGGGGCCATTCCACCACAATGCGCACGTCGCGAGATCCTGGGGATGGCATCCGCGGGTGCCTAGATCGGCAGGATTATCTGCACCAGGCACATGCCGCCAAGTGGCATTGCTCACATTTTGGAGTATGAGCGAAATTCTATTGGCAACATAAGTTTTCCAAGTGTGTGGCGGTTTTTCTAACCACGCCAACACAATGGAAGAATCTGACCAGAGGTATAAATCATGAGCCGGCAAGTCTAGTTGGGAGTGGAGTTGATTAACCAGCTTGGAGAGTAGGACGGCTCCACAAAGCTCAAGTCGGGGGAGGCTGACTGTTTGCAGTGGGGCTACCTTATTTTTAGCTGCGAGTATGTGTGACGCGAGGGAGTTCTCGTCAATTTGTACTCGGAGGTAGACACAGGCGCAATAAGGTTTTTCAGAGGCGTCTGAAAACCCATGTACTTATACACGGTGAGTAGGGGAGAATTGCACCCAGCGGGGAATAACAATTTCATTAATCGCGGGGAGATTTTCGCGCAGAGTGTTCCACTTGTGGAAAGCGCCGGGTTTTACGTGCTCGTCCCATTCAGTTCCTTCCATCCATAGTTGTTGAAGGAGCATTTTAGCGGAAATCATGACTGGCGTTAGCTATCCTGCCGGGTCATACAATTTCGCCACCGCTGATAATATTTGCCGTTTTGTCCTCGAGTTGGCAGCGGGAACAGGATCGTACGTGTAAGAGAAGGAGTCCGTTAGCGCATTCCATTTTATGCCTAGCGTTTTTGTAGAGCTAGTGTCCTGAAACTGGAGAAAATCAACATCAAGGACCTCGGAATCTGGGACTGATTCCAGGACTTTTGTGTGATTTGAGGTGATTTTTCGTAGTGGAAAACCTGCAGATTTTAGGGCGTCTTTAACTTGGGTTAATGAGCCTGAGAGAATATCGTCCACGTATGTTTCTCGTAGGAGGATATTGCTGGCGAGCGGGAATTCGTCCTGGCAATCCTGCGCTAACTGATGAAGCGTACGGATTGCCAGATAGGGAGCGCAATTGACGCCGAAGGTGACTGTTTTCAGCCTAAAATCTTCTATGGGCTTATTTGGGGACCTACGAAAGACGATTCTTTGGAAGTCTTGATCTTCCTTGTGGACGAGAATTTGGCGATACATTTTTTCGATGTCGCCATTAAAAATGAACTTGTAGAGGCGCCATCGAAGAATGATGAGCATCAAGTCGTTTTGAAGGGTTGGGCCAGTGTATAGCACGTCATTCAATGAGTTTCCAGAGTACCATATCCTGGAAGCATTGAAGACTACGCGTACTTTTGTTGTTTTGCTGTCTGGTTTTATGGCAGCGTGGTGCGGTAAATGAAAGGAGAAGTGTTTACCGGCATTGATGACTTCTTGGGATGAGGTGATGTATTCTTCCAGAACTTCTGAGTACCTTTTGCAGAGGTCAGGTTTTTTCTCCAGAGTCCTTTCGATGCTGATGTACTGCTGCTGCGCTGCTAGTCGAGAGTGTCCTAGAGCCATGATGTCTGGGAATTCGGGTTTGATGGGTAGTTTCACCATGTATCGTCCGTCTGTCTGCCGGATTGTTGTGCGTCGATACAGGTCCTCACAGAAGTCCTCTTCACTTGAACGGGGTTGCGTGACAGCTACTTCCTCCTGTTCCCAAAACTTCTTCAGCAGTGAGTTTAACGATTCCTCCTGGGGTTCGGTTACCTGGGTGGTAAAGGTGGAGATCCTCTCCTGGATTGGGCCGCTCAGAATCCATCCAAATATCGTGTTCTGCGCTATGAGACTTCTGCTTATGTTTTGTTGCAGCCCTTGTAGGAGAATTCGGGGGATTAGGTCACTGCCGAATACCATATCCATTTTATTTGGGGTGAAACAGTTGGGATCGGCGAGCCTTAATCGTTTTATCTCTTCTAAGTTAATATGAGAGATATTGGTTGTAGGTAGAAAATGAGTCAATTGGGGCAAAATAATGGCTTGGGTCTTATTTTCTGGGCTCGATCTGCTGAGCAGAGTGTGATTTCGCATATTTTCTTTGAATTTTGCACCACCATTCCACCCATTTCAGAAATCTCGAAATCTGTCATAGGCAAGCGCAAGAGTTTCTGTATCCGGGATGATANAGTAAATTGGGGCAAAATAATGGCTTGGGTCTTTATTTTCTGGGCTAGATCTGCTGAGCAGATCTTTGAATTTTGTACCACCATTCCACCTATTCCAGAAATCTCGAATAGAGCATCTGTCATAGGCAAGCGCAAGAGTTTCTGTATCCGGGATGATACAAACGTTTTTTGTGAGCCTTGATCCACCAGAGCGCGAATATTATGATATTCGCCATCACAATATATCGGTACTACCGCCGTTGGGAGGAGAGTTGTGACGTTAGTACTCGAAAAGTGAGATGACACTTTATTTACGTCGTTTTTCTCTGGTGGCTTATGTGTCGCATATTTCGGCAAATGGGCGCTTCAGTATCCGTACTAGTCTGCGTCGACAGCTGACTCGTTGTTCGCTGGGGTTTCGAATTGGGTTTTGGTTGCTGGGTTTTTTGCGGGAAGTGTAAAAGAGAGTGATGTTTTCTTTGGCAGCATACACAAGTGAAGCTGCTTGAACAATCACTCTTTAAATGGGAGTAAGAGAGGCAGTTTTCACAATAACAGGTCTATTCTGCGCTGGTTATAAAAAGTTTGTAACCGGTAATTAAAGTGTTTGTCAATTTTTAAACCCTTTTCGCATTCTGTGTACTCTTGTAACCGGTAAATTTTGTTACCATCTCCTAAGTTGGTAACAAAGTATTACCCCGTGAAATATGCAATGCCAGAATTTGCACAATTCATCATAGCTGAATTGCTGAATATTTTAACTGCATTACCAACGTTCCTAGAATCGTGGTGACAAGAACTGGTAACATTTTTTGGTAATAAAATTTTCCTGTTACAAAATCTTCGGTAACGTGCAGAATAGACCTGTAATTGTGCTCTCGTATGAATCTTAAACGGTCAGATACGGACAGTGCTTTAAATTTAACACATGTCTTCATGGGGTGCCTTGAGTTGCAGAGTTTGCATGAGATCGGCTGATTTAGATCTACATGAAAATTTTGAGTTCTACTTTTATTAATGAACGTCGAATTTTGGTTCATCATTCTGGGTGTAAAAAGTGGGGTAGGGGGTTTTAGTTTGCCTGGCCGATATGCAAATTTTTAAGTTTCAATTGAAGGTTATTTGGTCTGACAAGACTAAATTAATCGCTTTCAATCAGATGGCCGGGCATGGTATTCGATCAAGGACCCAAATTAAGCCTAAGCGCATCATGTACTGCAAACTGTGAGTCACAGTGGTAGGATCTTAATTGTTTGGGGTTGTATTTCAAAAATTTTGTTGGTCCGTTAGTACGCATTATGCGTAAGGAACAGTATCTGTTCATATTTCAACAAAATTTGCAAGATGTAGTCGAAAAATGAGAGTTTCTGCTGAAAAATCACGCAAANGCGAAATCAACTAAAAGCACAGCTTAATAAGTATCAAAGTCCGTAAAATCGAGTACATGAGCTGTGAAAGCAAACTAAGGATATACCTCTAGAATTTTTACAAAGATACAAATTAGGTATCACATCCAGGAACTGAAACAGGCAAAAGAGTACTGAACATTGTGTTAGTAGTTGTTTTTTTGGTGAAAATTGTTAAAAAGCTCTTAA
The DNA here is from genome assembly GCF_001687245.7 of Rhagoletis zephyria. Taxonomy (NCBI): domain Eukaryota; kingdom Metazoa; phylum Arthropoda; class Insecta; order Diptera; family Tephritidae; genus Rhagoletis; species Rhagoletis zephyria. The sequence goes on along the minus strand of NW_016160038.1, from coordinate 49,775 downwards.
AAATATATGAGTGCAAAACTGTAACATCTGCCTTAATTTACATTTTTGTCTGCTGGTTTTTTTATTGTTCTTGTATTGACTTCAAATCATTGTGAGAGAGGGAGTAGGGATGTACCAACAAGAATATACAACAAAAGTATGAAAGTCTTTAGAACTTGGAAAGATAGCGATGGCTGAAGTAAAAAGTGTTACACCATGTTACAGTTTTGCTCGTCACTGTACATATGTACTTAGGTATGTATATCAGCATTTTAGTTGAAAGTACGTTTTTGCGTCCGTCCAGCTAACGGTGTTCCTTTTGCTGCCTCCTCTCTCGTCTTTTGCTGCTACTCTTGAATTCCGTTGTATTTAATTTTCGAAATTTAGGTTCACTTATATTTTTTTCGTATAACTTTCTAGACTGATTTCGGTTATATTTAAATATGTATGTACATATATGTATGATCTTTTTTTTCGAAATTTTTTTTAGTTATATGTGTACGATAATTTTGTGGCTTTATTTCAGCACTTTCTTTGGGGTCACCCTGAGAAATTTTTCTATTTTAATTTAGATTTTCTCTTTTCAAGCTATCTACACTTTTTACTTTGAAATTCCGGTAATATGCACCTCTTTTTACTTTACTTCTTTTTCTTTTTGTATAATAATAAATAATATTTTGATTTAAAATTTTTTTTTTTGCTTTTTCAGGTCGGTAAGTCTTCACTTTTTTTAAATTTATTTTCGTTTTCAGCACTTTCTCCTTCTTTCAGGTAAGTATTAAATTTTTTGGTATATACTTTCTTTTTTAAGCACTTTTTTATAATTTCCTCCTGTTTTTGCAGGTAAGTATTCACTTTTTTCGGTTTATTTTCTGTTTCAGCACTTTCTTAATTTTTCAGGTAAGTATTCAATTTTTCGCTTTGTTTTCTTGCCACCCTAATGTTCATACACATACATCACTTAACAGGTGCCGCTATTCCGTTCGCTTTCATTTGCTGGTTTTTTTTTTCCTTTTTTAATTACCGATTGAGATATGTTAACTCTTTGATTCTTTAATTTTTAATAACTTTTCGTTTTCTCTGTTTAATTTTTGTTCACACAACTTTTTTTTTT
>NW_016160038.1:41529-47591 GCF_001687245.7 Rhagoletis zephyria | reverse complement strand
AAAACTGCGATATTTTAGTAACTACTGAAGATAATTCACTCAAAATTGATATTTACAATAATTTTGAGACGAAAAATAAGAATATTTTAAATTTTTTGGAAAATGGGTGTAGCCACGCCCACTTATGGTTACATGTGTATATCTTGGTAACCGCTACACAAATTTCTTCCAAACTTGGCACAGTTGTTGGTCTTGGTACAGCATACTAAATGGCCGAAAATTTAAAAAATCGGACAATAACCACGCCCACATCCCATATAACGGTAATTTAGAGAAATACGAAATCTTCGATAAATCAGCAAATATTAAAGCTAATGTATTCAAAACTGATGCTAGCAACAATTCTTTACCAAGGAATACGTTTTTGTTAAAATTTTAGAAAATGGGCGTAGCGCTGCCCACTTATGATCACATATATGGGTATAAAAAAGAATATAACAAAAATTTGTGAAACAAAAACCATTTTCGCAATGAACGCGTTTAAAAATATACTTTTCATAAAAACACGCTTTACGCTCTTGTCTTTTAAACGGGATCTTAGCCTCTGAAAAAAAATCGACTTGCATTTACCGACGTGCTAAAGAGCCCAAATACACCGCACAAACTGCTGTTCAAACCTACTTTTTTCATTTTCTCTACACTGAGAGAAAAATCAACAAAAATTGGTTAATATTATCAAATTCAAACTTGAAAAGGAATGAACGTGGTTTTTGGTTAATATTAACAATGCCTTGGTTGATATTTTCAACAATGATTTGGTAATATTAACCACATTTTTGTTTACATTAACCAAACTTTTGGTTGGCGATTTTTTCGTTTCAACAGGCGCATGCTCAGCACTTCACAGATGCTTTTTCATAATTCGATGATACAAAACAAAATTTTTTATAATCATTCTGACACGTGGCCTCTGACGGTATTAGCAACTAACAGCAAGCATCTCTACACACTCAGCTACAGCCGCTTTATAAATTTGTCTTTAAATGTTCAACTTGAGTCAATTTTCTTTGTCGTTTAGTTTGGTTTTACACTTCACAGATGCTTTTTCGTGATAAAGAAAAACCAAAGAAACAGAAAAAAATTGTGTTGCCGCTGACAGCAAGCACCTCTGCATGTCCAACTAAAGACAGGCATACAAATTGGTTTTCAAATGTTCAATTTGAATCACATTTCTTACAATCGGTAAACTGACCATGAAAAAACCAAACAATAACTCGATTGAAAAAACCATTTTACTTTTGGCTCAGTGTATATACATTTGACTCAAAGATCTGTCAATAAGTATTGAAGTGTGGCATGTTTCGTGATATCAATTCGCGGCTTGGCATTTCGCGTTGCATTTCGAACAAATTATATGTGGTATCACCATACATATAATAAAAAGTATAGATGATTTTCAATAAAATAACATCTAGTTTAGATAAGATTTCCAGGCATTATCTATTGGACTTTAAACCTCTCAACACAAAAGCATGTAAATACTGACGTGATAAATATTGAAAATGCGCGATCCATCACTATTTTGAAATCCATCAATAGGGATCACGATCCAAATATCACAATAAATATTGAACGAGAGACAGGCGGTAGACAGCAAAGGGATAATCTTCTTTGATATGTGGTTGGTGATTTTTGCTGAGCGCTGTGTTGCCTGATCAATGCAATTGTTTCTAGTAGTGTTGTCACCGCTACACGCAACTAACCACAGGACAATTTATCAAATTAATCCAAGTTTTTTAGTCTGACTTTATACACGGCAAACTTACCAAAAGTTACCAAAATAAAAAGAAAGTTGCCAAGTTACCAAGCGCTCAAAAAGTTACCTATTTTGGTCACAAGTGACCAAATGTGGCAACCGTGGATGTGACTTGGCAACATACCAGTCAGTCAGCACGGAGCTGTGGTCGTGAATGCACAGCTATTAGTGAGGAGCTCTTGCTTTGTACACTGTTCGCAATACAAGGCTTGGCTTTTCAAAGGTAGAGTGCCGCAACCCCACAGTCAACCGTGAGCCCGCGTGACGGCGACGCCCGCTCGCCCAACAGTACAGCCCCGGCGGAGTAGCGCCGGCATCGCCCCACCACCGCGCGCAACGCGGAACTGCAGCTGTGAACGCACAGCTACTAGTGAAGGGCCCTTAACTTGTACACTGTTCGCAATACAAGGCTTGGCCGTTCAGGGGTAGAGTGCCGCCACACCTCAGTCCACCGCAAGCCCGCGCAACGGCGACGCCTGCCGCACGGAAGCCGACGTCGCGTAGCAGCAGAGCGCCGACACAGTAGCGCCGACGCCGTCCACTAGCAGAGCGCCGATGTCGCACGGAATCAGAGCGCCGACCCAGTAGCGCCGACGTCGCATAGGAGCAGAGCGCCGACACAGTAGCGCCGACATCGCACAGCAGCAGAACGCCGGCATAGTGGCACCGACGTCGTCCATCAGCGGAGCGCCAACAGAATAGCGTCGACGTCACCCAGCAGCAGCGCGCTGGGAATTCACCGTTAGGAATTCATACTCCGTTAATCGTATTATGTTCATAGAAATTAAGTAGTTTTTTTAGAGGATAAGAAATAATTAAATAAAGTACTATTTGCAAAGGCCCAACAATATAAATTTATTGTAACGGACCGTGGGCACGGCGAGTATACCTCAGCATAGAAAACAGAAGCGTCGGGGCCTTCACAGAAAACGCTTCGTTACAACCTGAACAACCATAATAGGGCCAATTGTATTCTTTGTGCATTTTTTTGGGTATTTATTACTGTACACTTATAGAAATAAAAGAAAATATGCTTAATATACATATAATAAACAAAAGTATCGATAGTAGCGATAGTATCGATAGTGCAGCTAAATTATCGCAAACTATCGAGTGGCCCTCTATCGATAGTTTGACAGCTCTAATGTGCAATAAAATGTTCAACTTAAAATTTAGCAATATTTCATTCACACAAAATTAAGTATATTTAATTCAAATATTTTGGGGAAAAAATATAATACGTGAACACTATGTTTCTCCCATTTGCGCGAGCTCGAAGTTTCAATACTCGTTTGCAAGGCCGTATTTAGGGGGGGATGTAGATGTTTTTTATATATAAAATTTCCAAAACTACCACACTGCGATATTGTCCTTTAATGTAATTAGGCTCTTGTTTATCCAAATTTTCAGATAATAAAGAGATATACACAATTTGGATGTTACTTGTTGTTGTAGACGTTTTTTTTCAATTTTTGGCTTACTGTTATAAAATCACATAACGCTGTTTGCAAGTGGGCTACTCATTTGTGCAATATTAAAAAAAAATTCAACAAACTTTCGTACAAATTTCGAACTTTTAAAAATTCTAAAAAATCAATCGACATTTTTAGCCATTTGAAACTTGTACTTTATTCTACTAGAATTCAATGGGCTACAAAACTGCATACTCAGAATTTGATTAAAAAACTCGAAATTTTAACGAAAATTTGTAGAATTTTTTTTAAATTGCATAAATTTTTAAGGCAGTCTCACTCGATTGGTACATTTGTACAGATTTATATATTTTTAAATTGGGCTATTGGTAAAAAAATGGGAAAATTTTTTTGCATTCAAAAGATTGGTACAATACAGCGATGTTCTATTGAAAAATTTCAAGAAATTAAGTTTCGTGATTGGGATAGTGAAAAATATTTTGGGTGTTCAAACAATTGGGATACGATTTACACCAAATTTTGGCAAATACCCAATCGTGTGACACTGCCTTTAAACTTCTATTTATAAGGATGTTGGTAAAGAACGAACTATAAAAAACTAACCGAAATTAAATAACAACAAAAATAATATTTTAAAACTTGTCAAAATATGGTGCGGCTATAGTTTTTTCGACTACTGTATTAAGTTGGCTATGATTACTCGGGCGTGCTATCATAGTAGCACAATGCCACTCATATTTGACTTACAAACAAAATACGGGCAGGAATTTCAAGATTTCAGCCCTGTTTTTATAAAAAATTATATTTTTGTCAGTATTTTTCTTTTAATCAAAATATGTTGAAATAAAAGTGAAACTAAAAAAAAAAAATTTGCCAGAACCCAAACCTCCCCCAAAAAAAAAAATACTACCTACCTTCAATCACACCTTGGCAGAGTGTAAGTCACCATTCAGAAAAGACATAAGGGTAAGGCTTCCTCAAATTGGCCCCGAATTTACCAAGATTAATATTTTTCAATGAAAAGCAGCGCTGAGTTTTGTACTCGAAAAGTACACAGTGTAAATTGTGTTGCAAAATTCCAAGTAGTTTTTTAAATCAACAATTGAAAATTTTTGCAGTGTTATGAAAATTTTTATTTTTCTTTGAAAGTAAGTGTCCGAATGAAAAAATTTTTTGGATGCAGATTTAAAAAACATTAAACTATACCACGAAATTATTTCCGTTACAAAAATATTTTTTTTTGCTTTTCGTTTTTGTTATTTTATGACCCTATAACAATTATATTCAACAATTTTTATTGAGCTTGAGGCCGTTTTTTAATGAAAACTTATTGTAGAAAAGCAACAATAATTTAAAACAAGTAAGAAAGCCCAAGTTCGGGCGGAGCCGAACATTAAATCCCCGGCGCAAGTATTAAATATATGTTTTTCACCTTTCCGAAACCTACCGCTAGATGGTAAGCCGGGGTGTATCAAGCATTTCTGAAATTTACCGTTATATGAAAAGCGGCCGTAATTTTAGTCCGATTTCTATAATTTTCAATGTTATGCTTTTATGTCGCAAGCACAATAACCATACAGAGTTTGGTACAAATTGGTATAACGGTTACCGTGTGATCATAAGTGGGCGGTGCCACGCCCATTTTCCAAAATTTTACCAAAAACGTATTCCTTGGTAAAGAATTGTTGCTAGCATCAATTTTGAATACATTAGCTTTAATATTTACTGATTTATCGAAGATTTCGTATTTCTCTAAATTACCGTTATATGGGGTGTGGGCGTGGTTGGACTTTTTTTTAATTTTCGGCCATTTAGTATGCTGTACCAAGACCAACAACTGTGCCAAGCTTGGAAGAAATTGGTGTAGCGGTTACCAAGATATACACATGTAACCACAAGTGGGCGTGGCTACGCCCATTTTCCAAAAATTTATAATATTCTTATTTTTCGTCTAAAANAAATTTTTAACGACAACTTATGTCATAAACATTTCTGCATTTATCTACGAAAAAATGCGTGCATTTCGATATACATAGTTTGGTCGGAGTGCATTTTTATTTGGCAGCGTGCGCGCCCAACTCCCGCGGGCATGCCAAACTCGAGCATGAGAAATAGAAGTGGAACGATTGAAACGTGCATTTCTTTCTTGCGCAAGAAGTCAACGCGGATTGCGCGCGATCCAGCGGCGAGACTCGGGCGCACACGCTGGCAATTAAAAATTCATTCCGACGAAACTATACCGAAATGCACGCATATTTTTCATAAATAAATGCAGAAGTGTTTATTACATAAGTTGTTGTTAAAAATTTTCAATTGTTCATAAAACAAGTAAGAAAGTCTAAGTCCGGGCGGAGCCGAATATTAAATACCCGGCGCAAGTATTAAATAAGTGTTTTTCACCTTTACGAAACCTACCGCTACATGGTAAGCCGCGGTGTATCAATTTTGAGTAAATTAGCGTCCTTCAATTTCGAAATATTGAAGTTTCAAGCATTTCTGAAATTTACCGTTATATGAGAAGCGGCCGTTATTTTAGTCCGATTTCAATAATTTTCAACGTTTTGCTTATATGTGGCAAGCACAATAACCACACCGAGTTTGGTACAAATTGGTAGAACGGTTACCGAGATACATATATGTGATCATAAGTGGGCGGTGCCACGCCCATTTTCCAAAATTTTACCATAAACGTATTTCTTGGTAAAGAATTGTTGCAAGCATCAATTTTGAATACATTAGCTTTAATATTTACTGATTTATCGAAGATTTCGTATTTCTCTAAATTACCGTTATATGGGGTGTGGGCGTGGTTGGACTTTTTTTTAATTTTCGGCCATTTAGTATGCTGTACCAAGACCAACAACTGTGCCAAG
>NW_016160038.1:39045-41432 GCF_001687245.7 Rhagoletis zephyria | reverse complement strand
CATTTATGTATACATTTGTCTATATCTATCTCGATTCGTTTTGGCTGTTACAAACAACCGTTATGTGAACAAAATTAATATACCCTTGTGCACAAGTGCGCTCGGGTATAAAAATGGTAGAAGTGATAGCTATTTCGGAAATCATCACATTTCCTCATCAGACTTCTTTCAGTAGGATTCGAACCGACGATCCTTGCTTTTCAATAATTTTTTAATAACAAATGGAGATTTAAACTATTTCTGCGCCTCGTGAACGAAAATTTTTAACGACAACTTATGTCATAAACATTTCTGCATTTATCTACGAAAAAATGCGTGCATTTCGATATACATAGTTTGGTCGGAGTGCATTTTTATTTGGCAGCGTGCGCGCCCAACTCCCGCGGGCATGCCAAACTCGAGCATGAGAAATAGAAGTGGAACGATTGAAACGTGCATTTCTTTCTTGCGCAAGAAGTCAACGCGGATTGCGCGCGATCCAGCGGCGAGACTCGGGCGCACACGCTGGCAATTAAAAATTCATTCCGACGAAACTATACCGAAATGCACGCATATTTTTCATAAATAAATGCAGAAGTGTTTATTACATAAGTTGTTGTTAAAAATTTTCAATTGTTCATAAAACAAGTAAGAAAGTCTAAGTCCGGGCGGAGCCGAATATTAAATACCCGGCGCAAGTATTAAATAAGTGTTTTTCACCTTTACGAAACCTACCGCTACATGGTAAGCCGCGGTGTATCAATTTTGAGTAAATTAGCGTCCTTAAATTCGAAATATTGAAGTTTCAAGAATATCTGAAATTTACCGTCATATGAAAAGCGGCCGTACTTTTAGTCGGATTTCAATAATTTTCAACGGTTTGCTTTTATGTGGCAAGCACAATAACCGTACCGAGTTTGGTACAAATTGGTAGAACGGTTACCGAGATACATATATATGATCATAAGTGTGCGGGCCACGCCCATTTGTCAAAATTTTATCATAAACGCATTTCTTGCTAAAGAATTGTTGCAAGAATCAATTTTGAATAAATTAGCTTTAAGATTTATTGATTTATCGAAGATTTCGTATTTCCCTAAACTACCGTTATATGGGATGTGGGCGTGTTATTGTCCGATTTTAAAAATTTTCGGCTATTTGGTATGCTATACCAAGGCTAACAACTGTGCCAAGCTTGGAAGAAATTGGTGCAGCGGTTACCAAGATATACATATGTAACCATAAGTGGGAGTGGCTACGCCCATTTTCCAAAAATCTATAATATTCTTAGTTTTCGTCTAAAAATTATTCTAAATATCAATTTTGAGTGAATAATTTCCATATTTTTTATATCCGAGCGCACACATATGTATCTCGGTATGGGGGGGGTGAAATAACACAAACGGCAATAACGCAAATTTGTGTTATTTCCCAATTGAATGTGAAATAACACAAATTTGCTTTATTTAATTTCTCGTTGAGCAATAAGACCAACTTTTATACTTAACAATTTGAGTAATAAAGAAAACTAGTGCACATACACATATGTACGTAGTCACCCAGTTACATTTGACAAAAAGTAGTACATGAACAAGTTAAATGGACGGATTTGTAAGTATACAATTTTGAAAGTGCCCGGCGTCGCGGCGGTCCGCGTTCGCGCGCCTCCCCGCGCCACCCCGCGCCGCGTTCGACGTCGCGCTCGCGTCCCCCGCCCCTCCCCTCCTTTCGCAATTATGTACTGGTGGCATTATAACCGTTTAGAAAAAGGAAAAATGATAAAATAACACTAGTTCACTTCTGAAACTGCTTTTTAATGTCCAAGTAATGGGAATTATTGTGTATGGTGTTATTGCATGCTGCATCCCACCCATAGTGGAATTTACCAGGTGCCACTGCTTTATTTGAAAATTTGCCTATAAAATGCGGAATGTCAGAAAATAAAGCGAGAAAGCTGTTTTATTACTTCATCTGTTTATTGCGACATGGTTTCATGCAAACATTTTAAGGTTTTCCAGCAATGTTTTTAACATATATTAAAAAGCATGCAGAAAAAATTCATACAAAAGCGATATGTCCAATATGCGGAACAGTTTTTAAAGACGATGCTTTTCCTATATTTTGTTAGACTTTTCATAAGTAAAAATATTTTGTGAATATTACTTTCTTCATATGAATTATATCACATTTTTTGTTTAATTCAAGGCCTATCAAACAGGTTTAGAGCATTTGAGCAAAAACAACATTTGCCTGTATTTTGTTGTTGCTTCTGGTATCGAAGGTGCCAAAAACTGTTCTGATTTTTTTCTTCAACATCAAAGCGTGCCATGCGAAATACGAAGAAGTTAAAAAATTTAAATTGAAAAAATGAAAATTGTTGCAACTTTCTTTCTTAGTAAATTGGTTCG
>NW_016160038.1:20400-35526 GCF_001687245.7 Rhagoletis zephyria | reverse complement strand
GTTTAGTTTTTCGCATCGTGTTTTTACATATTCGTAATTTAAATTTTTTTAATCAAATCAATTGGTGGTAGTTCATGATTGTGTGTGGATTAATATAACAACACTGAGGATTTGGCAATAACATTTTTCTTCTATTAAAAAACAACACTTACGGGGCAATGTTTATTTTAAGAACAACATTTTTTTCTATGAATCAAAATACTTTAAGCATTGTTGACGCCATTTCCATTTGAATGAGGAATTAGCGTCAATGACTTTATTTCCAAATTTTTGTTGACTTTATTTCGCTTTTGAAAAGGCGCGAAATAAAGTCAATTGACCTTATTTCCATTGACCTTATTACCTGTCACCATTTCTGTAGCATTAATTATGCAATTTTCTTCAAAAAAGGTAATTTAGTGAAAAAATTAAATTTTTTTGTTTTTTAGTATTATAGTAAATATAAAAAATCAGAAAAATTATGAACATCAACTGAAAGATAAACTAATCATCTTTATTTTGACATCATTAGTTGTTTAATCGGTTATGTAGTTCATAAGATATTGATATTTCAAAATATCGAAAAATTTAACTTAACCTACTATACCTTCTTAATTTTTTACTTGCGCTAAATAACTTTGGTAAGGTTAAAATCAGGGTTGTTGCGAATATTTTTCCGAAATAAAAGTCCTTTCCGCTTAATAAACAAACCGCCTGTCCAAATTATACAAATTTGGTATCATATGAAAGAGGACTGAAATAGCTTTTAAACAGAAATAGCGAACGACCTCTATTTATATTTTTTTATAATTTAATACTAAAGAAATGCATATACCTGACACAAGATTTGATTTATGGTAATTAGTTAACATTTTTTATTGAAATATTTTTCAATATGTGGCTTTCTTCGTTTAGACATTTCAGTTTTAAAGCTATTTAAATCCTTTTTCATTTGTTACGAAATTTGTTTAATTTGGATAATATTCGCAACAACCCTGGTTAAAATCAGCATGAGGAGTTCTATCCAATTACATTTTTGGTTTGTCTATAGCTAAACAGTTGGTATTCTATACTTTTTGTAAAAATTTAACATCACATTTGACATCAGTAATAAAACGGAATGTCAATCATCTGACACCGAAATTTGACGACAGTCTTTGACATGCACTGCGGTATCGACATTTGGTCAGTTTTTAAAATGTAATGAAAACGCATTTGACATCAAATGAGCAGCTGTCAGATGAAGGCAGTTTTTGATGTCAGTGATTTTGACCTAATGAAAACCAGCTCTTAGACTTTCTTACTTGTTTTGTTTTAGATTTGATATTCCTTCTCTTCATCGCAAGTAACGGGTGATTTTTTTGAGGTTAGGATTTTCATGCATTAGTATTTGACAGATCACGTGGGATTTCAGACATGGTGTCAAAGAGAAAGATGCTCAGTATGCTTTGANATTCGGGCTATTCCGGCCGAAATGCTCGAAAAAGTTGCCCAAAATTGGACTTTCCGAATGGACCACCTAAGACGCAGCCGCGGTCAACATTTAAATGAAATTATCTTCAAAAAGTAAATGTCATGGACCAATCTAACGTTTCAAATAAAGAACCGATGAGATTTTGCAAATTTTATGCGTTTTTTTTAAAAAAAAAGTTATCAAGCTCTTAAAAAATCACCAAAAATTTATCGGTTTGATCTGAGATTATTTTATAATTATACTTTTGTATGGCTAATCTCCTTTTCTAATTACAGATAAGTGAGTTAAGAGCGAAAACGGTTTAATTTTTTTTATTAATTTTAATTTTTAATTTTTTTAATACATGAAATTTTCGGTATGATTGATAAAATATACTTGTGACTGAAGGGCGTTAAAATATCTAGAAAACACCGCACTAATTTTTGTTTTTGAGCTTGTAGTTTGAGCCTTTCTATTTGTATATATTCCTAAATTTAGTTTTTCTTTTAGGAATTTAATCTGTGGCTTCATCTGTCGCTAGGTTTACGTTAAAGTCATGAATACATATAACATACCATCTTTTGTTTGCAAAATGGGAAGCGCAATTCATGTGTTCGGCATTTCCTCTTACTCTCGTCTTCTCTTTGTGGAATCTTGTATTAGCTCTGATTCAGTACTCAATGAACTTACAGGTTTTTATACGAACTTGCAGGAAGTTACGGGAAAAATGATCGCGTACTCCAATGTAATGAGGGCGATTTTTTAGAGTTGTGTAGAGAATGGAGTTGCAAGATTTTACTCGATGCTTTGTTTGTTCCCGTACTTTTGGTGTTATTCACTTTTTACTCCCACTTCATAATTTTGCTCTTTGACATTTTTACAGGATTTTACACGAAAAGTATTGGTTCAGAGCTATTATGTCATACATACATGTGCACATATATATATATATATATTCTTATATGTTCATCAGTTATCAACGGACCCAGTTAAAATGATTTCAGAAGTTTTAAAATGTTCGCCTTGCTTTTTTATCAATATACTAGCTGTACCCTGCCACGCTTTGCTGTGGCATATTCCTGTTACATGGACGATAATTTAATAACGAAACAAAGCATACGTTTCATATGAATTTGATTTTGTAATAAGTAATTGTGTGCACACATCATATCAAGGATATTTGGTTTGCCGACATGGGTACACGCAACATCTGAGAAGCAATCGGCATCTAAATCTAAACCATACTTTTCCAAAGGTTGACCTTATTATTGAGTTCTGGAAGTCTGGTGAAAGAGCAGACCAGCTCAAGCAACGACTGCTGTCAATACCACTGTTATTTAGTTGAAAGACATCCTTGTGCTTCGCAGCAAGAATAGCTCGTTCACTAAGCCAGTTCCTATAATTAATTTTCTTAATTAAACAACATTTTTTCGATCAGTTCTCCTTTCTATATTTCTAAGTTGAAAAAATTATCAAACAATAAAATTCGTCTTAATCTCTCATTGACTGGTAGCTTTCCGTTCCCAATGTCCAGTAATTATGGCAAAAATACCTAGGCTGCAGTGTATGTATGTATGTTCGTCTTGTCGCAATGTTGACTATTTCAGGCAAGCATTTATCTCGTCCGCTAGTGTTAGTCGAGAAACTACAGACAATAGTTGCGTTCCCTAACTCGCAAGAAGTTGCAAGAGTTTACAGGATTTTACCAGAAAACGTTCCCGTACTTAATACTCTGGTAAATTAGGGGGAAAAATGGGAGAGTAAAATCGGCCCTCTCTTTGTCAGAAGTTGCAATATTTTCCACGAAGAGTTTTTGCTGTCTTGTAAAGTGTCAAACCATCAGCTTTTCAAATGATTTCAAATTTCAATAAGCAAAAACAAAAGTGCATCTGCATTTTCACCTTATCAAATATATCCTAGTGAAGAAATATCAAGTTTTGTAAGTATTTTTGTTAATTTTCTGGTATATTTGAGCAAAAAAGATAAAAGATAAAAAACTGTTATGTAAACAAAAAATGGTGCCCACGGTGTATTTGACAATTTTACCAGTTTTTACCCGAATAGCGTTCCCGTACTTTTTGGTTTTTCTCTCTTTCTTTGAGAGCAATTTTGCTTTTTGACAGTTTTACGGGTTTTATCCAGAAAAGTATAGGAACGAAACCAATGTTTGCCCAAAATCTCCTGCGAGCAATATCAATGCATTCCTGAATAGTTGAACGTTTCCACGCAAATCTCGCAACAATCGATGAAGAACCTCGAGCGATTTTTTATGTGCCATGGTGGACTCACCCCAAACAATGAGTTAAAATTTTTGTAATACTTTTTCCATACGGGATGCTCTGGAAATATTGCACGTGGGAGTTTCGATGATTTATATGTTCAATGGCAGCTCAGGAGTTGAATTAGCAATGCTTCCAATGTAGCAGCAATTCCAGACGAAGTTATAGCTAAGATAATGTAATGTTTTGATCGAACCGTTCCCAGAATCCATCTGATAAGGAATGTTTTCCTAGTTCCTCCTGACGCATCCAAAAAGAAGATCCCCCAACTTTGTAATTTATCATTTGCCTCTTCTTATTTGGAGCTGTAACCGCGAGTTTGGCCGAGTTCGACAAAGCACGCCAGTTGTTTCTCTCTGTGCCAACTGACGCCAATTGGGAATGCCACGTGAAGCCAAGTCCCTTTCCACTTAGTCTCTCCATTGCATTGGGGTCTCTCTCTTTTTCTGCTACCACCAGCGGATTGCGAGTTGAATACTTTCAGACCTGGAACATCAGTTCCTATTCGAACGACATGGCCAAGCTAGATGAGCCGCTCTATTTTCATTTGCTGCACTATGTACATTTCGTTGTAAAGCTCATACAACTCATCGTTCCATAATCTACGGTACTCCCCATCGCCAATGCGTAGAGGCCAGTAAATCTTACACGAGATCTTTCTCTCGAATACTCCAGAGCCGCCTCATCGAATGTTATCATTGTCTAAGCTTCTGCGCCATATAACAGCTCGGACATGATGAGTGACTTATNACATGGCCAAGCTAGATGAGCCGCTCTATTTTCATTTGCTGCACTATGTACATTTCGTTGTAAAGCTCATACAACTCATCGTTCCATAATCTACGGTACTCCCCATCGCCAATGCGTAGAGGCCAGTAAATCTTACACGAGATCTTTCTCTCGAATACTCCAGAGCCGCCTCATCGAATGTTATCATTGTCTAAGCTTCTGCGCCATATAACAGCTCGGACATGATGAGTGACTTATGGAGTGTGGTTTGCTCCGTCGAGAGAGGACTTTACTCCCGAATTGCCTACTCAGTATAAAGAAGCACATGTTGGCTAGAGTGATTCTGCGTGGGATTTCCATGCTGATATTTTTATCGGTGATAATGCGTTCCCTAGTAAACGAAATTCACCACTTTCCCATTATTTTATGACAGGAGATACTGCTTCGTCTTGTCCTCGTTTGCCACCAGGTCCATTAGCTTTGCTTCCTTATCCAGCTTGGAAAAGGCAGAACAGACTTCGCGATTTCTGTTACCGATGATGTCGATGTCACCAGAAATAACACGCTCTTTTAAAAAATGTTCCTGTATGGTACAGTTCCGCAGCTCTTATTATCTTAACATTTGCAGCATGCGATCGTGAATGCCCTTCTGCTTTCGCTTTAATTTGGGAATCTTTGATCGGGAATAGGAGTTCACAATAGTAGTGATAGTCATAATCATAATAATATATTCTCATGTTATTCAAAATTTCTTTATTCGCACGTGCGTAGTAGGCTATGGCAACTCCAAACGAAATTGTTTACGATTAAAAGTTAACTGATTTATATTGCTAGGGAATGGTGCCAACAATTTTAAGTTTTCATTAAGTATTTTTTCATGGGATAGTTTTTTGTTTTCGTTACTCTTTTATCATTTTGTTATTTGTTTCAGTAGTTTTTAACCGACTTCAAAAAAAGGAGAAGGCTATCAATTCGTCGGAATATTTTTTTTTGTGTATGTTACCGCGTAACTTTGGACCACGTCACCGATTCCCAGATGATCCCATACTAATTTGGTTTAGATCCGATCATTGGATCATGAAAAAATTACCGGTACTATTAAATTTTTATATCAGAATTGCAGTCGGTTGTGTTTTGTGCTTACAAATTAATTGTTTATTAATTTTTTTAATTAAATAATTTGTGTACCAGCTCTTCGTTGATAATATGATCACTTGGTTTGATAAGATGTTGTAAATTCTATATATATTTAAACTTTTCAGATTTTGGATAAGTGGAAAGATTTAAAAAATGTCTCTAGTAAAGCTNCAGAATTGCAGTCGGTTGTGTTTTGTGCTTACAAATTAATTGTTTATTAATTTTTTTAATTAAATAATTTGTGTACCAGCTCTTCGTTGATAATATGATCACTTGGTTTGATAAGATGTTGTAAATTCTATATATATTTAAACTTTTCAGATTTTGGATAAGTGGAAAGATTTAAAAAATGTCTCTAGTAAAGCTTTCCCAAACACTTTTCGTTTGGAACCAGTTATGTAATATTTAATTTAATTTCAATACTTTCAGTCTTTCCTTTTAGGTAGGTAATAATTCTATTAAAAATATTTCCAAATCAAGATTTTTCATATACCTTTCGTTTGGCACCCATAGTGTACCTTAAATATATTTTCCATTGCAAGTCTTCTTAAAACCCTTTAGTTTGATACCCACATTGCAATATTTCATTTATTTAATCAATCCAAGACGGTCCACCTTAAAGCTTAATAATATACATATGTAACAGTTTTACTGCTTTGAGGTTGAACTCAATTCTATTGAAAAGAGCGCGGATACTTATTTTCCCCTATTCAACCAGGAACGACCGTCAGCCGCCACCTATCGCCCGTATCCGCTTTACATTTGTACATATCCATACATAAATAATGTTAATAAACTAATTTTTCGTTGGTTTATTTATTTTATCGCTTTATATTGGTGCAACATACTAAGCTATCGAGTTCATATTTTCAAAAAGGTGGCAACTCTCCTCAAAAATATTTCCAACAGCCATCTACCTTAAACCTCTTTAATTTAATACCTTTTTTTTAATAGGGTCATTTATTTTATCAATTATGCAAACTGAGTTAAATTTTCAAACCGGTGGCAACCCTCCTCAAATATATTTTCGGCTGTAAACCTTCCTAGGAATCTAAAGCTTGTTACCGACATTGCAATATTTCATTTATTTAGTCAATTTAACAGAGATAAAATTTTCAAATAGGTGGCAGACCTCTTCCAAAATATTTCCTACAGTCATCTTTCTTAAACCTCTTTAATTTGGTACCTATATTGTAATATACCATTTGTTTTATCAATTAAATTTAGTCAGATTTTCAACCAAGCGGCAACCCTCACATGGCAATACTTCATTTATTTTATCAATTTAATTGAAATACAATTTTCAAATAGGTTGCAACCCTTCAACAGTTATCTTTCTGAAACCTATTTAATTTGACACCTATATAATAAGTTATTTATTTTATCAATTAAATTGAGTTAAAGTTTCAAATAGATAACAACCCTCCTCAAACATATTTTCGACTGTAAGCCTTCTTAAAAATCTAAAGTTTGATACCCAAATTACCGTATTTCATTTATTTTATCAAAATAACTGAGTTTAAATTTTGAAAGATGCGGCAACTTTACTCAAAATTTTTTCCAGCAGTTATCTTTTTTAAACCTCTTAAATTTAAAATCAATATTTTCATATATCATTTATGTTGAGAACATGATCGAGTTCTCCGAATAAGTCTCCACCTCCGCCAACGCGGCGCTCTGGCAACGCCGTATCAGTGTGGCCAAAGGACCACACGGCTGCCTTATCGACAGGCAACGTCACCGCACACACAGCAACATCGACACAGTCGAAGAACCACCGCCGCCGCGTACATTTTGGAAGCCTGCTCGCGTATTATTTTTTCGATTTTTCATCCCGCTCTTGTATTTGTTGTCACAGAAAAATAAAATTGAATTTTTAATTAGTGCAACCAAAAAAACAGTGCGTGTTATTAATTACGCGGTGAAGCTAACCCCAAAACATGGTCCTTTGGTGCCAAAAAAGCAACCCGCGACATTGAAATAAAAAAATTTAACAAACATTTAACATCGATATGTACATACGTACATAAGTGCAGTGCACATACCGGCGTACAAAAAAAATAAAAATCCTAAAGTTAAGGAAGAAAACACAAAATCAAATTTAAACATACATACAAACATAAATAAGTGTAGTGCATTATTTATTTAATAAAGCTGTGGCACAAACCGGGCTTCCTATACCACACACATATACGGGTGACGTAAAAAAGTGTACAAAAACATAAAACGTTTACCAAGCGAAAATAGACACGGTTACAAAATTTCAAAAATACATAGTAACACAAATTAAAGAACATTAAAGAAACAAAAAGTATACATATTTGGAAAGTTCAAAACTCATACATACACGAACACATATTTGAAGAAAAAAACTAAAATAAATAAAAATTATTTTAAATTAAAACAAAAGACCGAGGATTT
The DNA here is from genome assembly GCF_001687245.7 of Rhagoletis zephyria. Classification (NCBI taxonomy): domain Eukaryota; kingdom Metazoa; phylum Arthropoda; class Insecta; order Diptera; family Tephritidae; genus Rhagoletis; species Rhagoletis zephyria. The sequence continues at coordinate 27,528 of NW_016160038.1, read as the reverse complement.
ATACGAACACACAACGAAAGGAGTAAAAAGACAACGAAACATCAAGAGTAGCAACAGGAACTAAAACGGCTCAACACCAACAACAAAGTCCGGAACAACAACAACAAGAAACAAGTACACTAATGTCTGAGTGAGTAATACCCACATGTACCCTGCAAAAATCGCGACTACTCCATGCATGCATGTAAAGAGTACTCCCGAAGGACCAAGAAGTACTCCAAAATTAACCACAATTCATATAAAAAATATGGTCCAATTAACATTGCGATGTCCTAGGGCATGACCATATACTCCATCTCAGCATTACATCAGAATAGCACAAAACTACTCCTAACATACTCCAATGACATTGTCGTTATATTTTTTCGTTTGTACACGCTTTTGTTCTTCACTTCGCAGATGCTTTTTTTGAAATGAATAAAAACCAAAAACAAAAATTAAAAATTACATGTTGCCTCTGACGACATTCGAACCCGAACAAGCTGGGAGCTAAGAACTAACAGCTAGCATCTCTACACGTTCAGCTACAGCCAGACATGCAAATGTACTTTCAAATGCTTAACTTCAATCACATTTCGTTAAAACACGAGCAGTGATCGGGTAACAATAAGCTGGTGCAGAGACACGAGTTGGTCCGCTACAGCATGACAGAGGAGCACTTTTGTAAGTACTCCAATATACCAAAAATAGACTACATGGTCCAACGATTTTTGCAGGGTACATATTGAAAATACATATATTGAATTATATATGCATATGTATATTACCCTCCGATCAGAAATTACGGACCCCGTTATAGCTAATAATTTTAGTTCACAACTGTACAAATATTTATGTACATAAAATCGTTAATTTTGCACCCTTTCTTTATACGCATGTACATATGTATCTACCAGAAAACCCAAGACAAAAAATCCGTTGTCAAGCGCATTTCCTTTACATACAAGCGTTTTTATTCTTTCTCAAAAATTATTGCAAAAAAAACGGTGAACAAAATTAGCTATATATTTCTTTATTCCTTCTAACGAATAACCCGTTGCCCAGTTTATGTGCTCACCGCTATCTCAATATACATAAGTGTACCCAAAAAAAAAAAAAAAAAAAACAATAAGTTCGATGCTCAGCAAGCACCTGTTGCCAATATAAGCATATATATATGTATGTATCTAACATATGTACATATGCATATAGGCACCCACGCTTAAGTTCGTTGCTCTTATAATAACGGAACTTCGAAATCTCCAGCATCAGATTTCCCTGCAAAAATCGCGACTACTCCATGCATGCGTGTAAAGAGTACTCCCTCCCTGCAAAAATCGCGACTACTCAATGCATGCGTGTAAAGAGTACTCCCTAAGGACCAAAGAGTACACCAAAATTAACCACAATTCATATAAAAAATATGGTCCAATTAACATTGCGATGTCCTAGGGCAGGACCATATACTCCATCCCTGCATTACATCAGAGTAGCACAAAACTACTCCAACATATTAACAATGGGCATTGTTGTTATATTTTTTCGTTTGTACACGNAAAAAACAAGACAAAAATTAAAAAGTACATGTTGCCTCTGACAGCATTCGAGCCCGAACATGCTGGGAGCTAAGAACTAACAGCGAACATCTCTACACGTTCAGCTACAGCCAGACATGCAAATGTGCTTTCAAATGCTCAACTTCAATCACATTTCGTTAAAACACGAGCAGTGATCGGATAACAAACAATAAGCTGGCGTAGAGACACGAGTTGGTCCGCTACAGCATGACAGAGGAACACTTTTGTAAGTACTCCAATTTACCACAAATAGACTACATGGTCCAACGATTTTTGCAGGGCTACCACTGCCCATTTATAACATACATACATATATGTATTCGCAATAAAACATACCAAAAACAATATTGTACGCAATCCAACGCACTTGGTGAGTGGATTACGCTAGCAAAACCTACCCTAACAAAGTAAGTGTATGCACATAGCAGCAGGGAATTGAGGAAAACAACATCACGTCATCACCGGCGACATATTTACATACATATTTTACATACATGTACTTTGTTATATCGACAAGTTCATACATATTAGCACAGCATTTGAAAGGGCATTGGTACACCACAGTTATTATCGGCAAATATTTTTGGTTTTCAATTTGCTCAACCCAGAGCCAACAACAAACCACACGCCTATATACATATTTCTGCTTGTAGTCAGACGCGCTGAGACAAGTGCATATTATCCCAGCAAACAAAACAGCGGGACTCGAAATAAAACACAACCCAGCGAACAATCATAAATACACATATCAAAGTATAATCAAATTTCATTCTATCAAGATTTTCAATTTTATTTCACTAATTTTTAACCAAAGAAGAAAAAATTAGCGAAAATGCCAAAGACTGCAGAGAATACGAGCCCCCTTACATCTGCTGACCACTGTTTAAAATAATTTATTTATGCCAGTAACCAATTAGAGGTTTACTGTTCAAAATGGTCCCCTTCTCAAGCAACCGACTTGTCTGAATTTTTACTAAAGGTAAAATTAGAGGACCTTGAGAAAACATGGGCAAAGGCGCTAGAGTCCCATAGAGAAATCAGCTTCTCCGATAGCTATAGAGAACTAAGCGGCTCTGTCGAACAGAAATTCGCTAAATGCATGGAAAGCTATCAAAAATGTAAATCCGAAATTTTAGAAGCTTTAAAGCTTTTTAGTACTGCTAGCACCAGCCAACAAGCAGCTTCCAACCACCCTATAAATGATTCCCACTCCGATGGTTTTTATCTTAAGGTACCACCGTGCGACACCGAAGTCTTCCACGGTGGGTACGAAGACTGGCCAGCATTCAGAGACATGTTCACGGCAGTCTATAAAAACCACCCAAAACTAACACCTGCTCAAAAACTTTACCACCTACGCCTAAAAACAAAGGGACAAGCGGGGCTCATGGTAAAGCAAAAAAAATTTCGAGCTTGCATGGGAGGCGTTGAGATCACGGTACGAAAATCGTAGGATATTGGTCGACAACCAGCTGAAAACCCTATTAAACCTGCCTGCAATATACACAGAAAACGGAGAACAACTACAGAATATGCAGACCACAATCAACAATTGCATGTCAATCCTAGCAACACAAGGAATCCCAACAACGGACTGGGACCCAATCCTGGTATACCTGTGTTCATCCAAACTGCCAAGTGAAAGCCTTTCGCTATGGGAACAGTCCCTCAGCTCCCGGAAGGAACTACCGCTTTGGGCAGATATGAACAAATTTCTGACCAGCAGATACGAGGTAGTAGAAAGGTTAAGTACCTATAGACCAGGCAAGGCAAGACCCCAATTTTCGAATTTTACACCAATAACGGTGAATCACAACTCGACCCCCCTCAATAAAAATAGAGCTCATGCATATCATACGGAGTTCAACAAAACCGTCTCTTGTAGATTATGTAATCAAAACCACGCGATGAAATCTTGCGTCAGGTTTAAAAATCTTTCAGTATCAGACCGCCTAAAATTCGTGAGAGAAAACAATTATTGCGAAAATTGCCTTTCCTTTTCACATCTCAAGAATGAGTGTCAGAGCAGTTTCACGTGCGTCTATTGCCAAAAGAGGCATCACTCTTTACATCATACGCAGCCCAGGCCACAAGCCGACACCCTTAGCAGAACGGACAGCGAGCGGCCCTCATCATCGAAAGCCGCCGCAAGGGCGTCGTCAGCCGCAAGTCCCGCACAGGAGACAAACAAAGTTTCCACTCACTTTTCGAGTGACAAAGGAACCACCCTACTACCAACAGCAATAGTCCCCATATACTTTGCTGGCGAATTCCATAAAATTCGCGCCCTAATAGACCAAGGTTCCCAAAAAACNCAAATATCCGGAATGGGTGGAATGGTGGTAAGAAACTCAAATGAGATCTGCGAAATAACATTTTGTTCATCAGATTTAGCCCTAAAAGTAGACGCACAAGCAATAATACTGCCAAAACTCACTCACTTCTTGCCCACAGCCAAAGTATCAAGTATCGATCTCGGAGAATTGGCGGATTTAACATTGGCTGACCCTGATTGTTTGACACTATCTAAAATCGATGTGGTAATAGGAACAGGAAGAAGTTCGCCCCACCCAGCCACGATCAGAAGATGACGAATACTGCGAAATGCTATACAGGACAACCACAATCCGCCAAGAAGATGGACGCTATGTAGTAAAATTGCCATTCAAAGCGGAATTCCCGGAAAACCTGGCACTCGGTCACTCCCGACCAGCAGCACAGCAGCAGTACATCAGCATCGAGCGGACCCTAGAAAGGAAACATGAACTACGAGAGAAATNACAGCAGCACAGCAGCAGGACATCAGCATCGAGCGGACCCTAGAAAGGAAACATGAACTACGAGAGAAATATTTTGAAGTCTTAAATGAATACTTGACCATGGATCACATGGAACACGCCTCCCCTCAAGAAATAGTAAAAAGCGGGAAACATTTTTCCTTTTATTTACCCCATCATGCTGTCATAAAATCAGACAGCAAAACCACAAAGGTGCGAGTTGTCTTCAACGCCTCCAAATTATCTCACTCTGGCAACTCATTGAACGACATTCTCCACACAGGCCCCATACTACAAAACGACCTAATGCTCGTTATTCTCAAATGGCGACTATATAGGTTCGTATTCAACGGCGACATAGAAAAAATGTATCGCCAAATACTAGTTCACAAAGAAGACCAAGATTTCCAGCGAATCGTCTTTCGCAAAGACCCTAATATGCCTATAGAAGATTTTCGACTGAAGACAGTCACATTTGGTGTTAATTGTGCACCATATTTGGCAATAAGAACCCTACACCAACTCGCTGAAGACTGCCAAAGCGAATATCCGCTCGCAAAAAGCATACTTTTACATGAAACGTATGTTGATGATATTCTATCAGGTGGTCACGATATACAGTCCACTCTAAACGCGATGACCCAAGTTACCGAAGCCCTGAAATCAGCAGGATTCCCTTTGAGAAAAATGTCGGAAAACCACCCGGAAATTTTAGAGCCAATTCACGACTCAGATCTATGAGATGTCGATTTTCTCAAATATCAAGATGCAAGCTCCACAAAAACGCTCGGAATCCAATGGAATGCTCTAACAGACACCTTTACATATGCATACGACCTACTTTTAGCAGCGCACTCATGCACAAAAAGACAGATTTTATCAGCAGTAGCGAAATTGTTCGATCCCGCAGGATGGCTAACGCCAATAATGATCCTTGCAAAAATGCTGCTACAGCAACTCTGGATGGAGGGAACTGATTGGGACGAGAACATCAAACCCGGGGCCCTTCAAAAATGGAATGCCTTTTACGAAAATTTACCCAAAATTGGGAACATTAATATTCCGCGTTGGGTACAGTATACCCCCGACAAACCCATCCAACTGCATGGATTTTCAGATGCCTCCGAAAAAGCCTTTTGTGCTTGCATCTATTTAAGAGTACAAAATAGCGAAAACACGTTTTCATCGCATTTGTTAGCCGCTAAAAGCAAGGTAGCACCCTTACAAACCGTAAGTCTTCCACGGTTAGAACTCTGCGGGGCAGTACTACTCTCCAAGTTAGTAAAGCAACATCGAGATGAGCTCAATTTACCCTCCCACGAACTCGTACTTTGGTGCGATTCCTCCATAGTACTAGCGTGGCTAGAAAAACCTCCACATACTTGGAAAACTTATGTAGCCAATCGAACGTCCCAAATTCTCCAAAACGTGAGCAATGCGATTTGGCGACATGTTTCCAGCAATGACAATCCAGCGGATTTGGGCACACGAGGCTGCAAACCACAGGACTTGGTGGGATGTCCACTATGGTGGGAAGGACCCAACTGGCTCATACGGTCGTCAACATCGTGGCCGAAAGCTGTGTCCCACCTTCCAGACCCCCGGAAAAGCGACGCGTAGAGGTATTTCACACCATGGAAGACAAGGATATGGATATACTCGACCGGTTCTCGTCGTTTTCTCGCGCGCTCAGAACCGACGCCTATATGTTTCGTTTCATTCGGAAGGCACGAAAACAATTAATCCCAGCCACAGTTACCCTAACCCAAGAGGAAGTCAAACTCATCATCCAAACCCAACGAACTCATTATGGGGACACAATAGCTCTGCTGGAAGCTTCGAAGCCAGTCAGCAGAAAGAGCCCCCTTTTGACATTAAACCCACTGTTGGACAAAGCAGGAATAATGAGAGTAAATGGTCGACTTTCCTATGCCGCCCTCAGCTACAATGAACGGCACCCAATTATTGTACCCGAAAACTCTCGTTTTTGCTGTCTTCTTTTAGACTTTCTCCATTCGACCCTACTACATGTGGAGAAACAGCTGATGGTCCGGATGGTACAGCAAGAGTACTACATCCCCCGTTTAAAGAGGAAAGTAAAAAAGTGTATATTTCATTGCAAAACTTGCACCATCTATAAACAGCAGATGAGGTCGCAGGTAATGGTAGCCTTGCCACCCGAGAGATCAACATACTCCTTGCCCTTCCACACAACAGGAGTCGATTTCGCTGGCCCGTTCTTAGTAAAATCGTCCCCACTTCGACGAGCTTCATATGTGAAGGCGTATGTCTGTGTGNACAAAGGCCGTTCATTTAGAGCTGTGTTCCGACCTCAGCACGAACGCCTTTAACGCAGCCTTTGCATGGTTCATCGGACGTCGTGGCATACCTCACCAGATCCTCTCCGATAATGGGAAAACCTTCGTTGGTGCCCAACGAGCACTACAACGAGATTTCGCCACGTTCCTCAATGCAGCAGCTACAGACGTCGCAGAAAGATATGCCCTTCATGGATTCTCATGGAAATTTATACCGCCATACGCTCCACACATGGGAGGTCTATGGGAAGCCGCCGTGAAGAGTTTTAAAATACATTTTACAAAAGTAGCGGGGGGTCAAAAATTCTCGTTTGAGGAACTCGCTACTCTTCTGGTTCGGATAGAGGCGGTCCTCAATTCCCGACCGCTCTCCCCCATGTCAGAAGATCCGCAGGATCCCCTTGTGTTAACCCCAGGACATTTCTTACGCGGAGCACCACTCCTATCACTACCCGAACAAAACGTTGAACATCTTTC
>NW_016160038.1:7009-17611 GCF_001687245.7 Rhagoletis zephyria | reverse complement strand
GGCGTGGTTATTGAGCGATTTTAAAAATTTTCCACCATTTGGTATGTTGTGCGAAGGCCAACAACTGTGCCCAGTTTGGAAGAAATTGGTGCAGCGGTTACCAAGATATACACATGTAACCATAAGTGGGCGTGGCTACGCCCATTTTCCAAAAATTTATAATATTCTTTTTTTTCGTCTAAAACTTATTATAAATATCAATTTTGAGTGAATAATCTCCAGTAGTTACTAAAATATCGCAGTTTTCGTATTTCTGAAAATTACCGTTATATGGGAAGTAGGCGTGGCTATTGAGCGATTTTAGAAATTTTCCACCATTTGGTATGTTGTGCGAAGGCCAACAACTGTGCCCAGTTTGGAAGAAATTNTCTGGGTCTGGCTATTTCACACAATTAACAAGAAAATGATACCTTATTCTTTTGCATAATCATGCAATGAAAATAAAAATTACATAAACGGATGATCAAACTTGACATTATTTAATAAAAATGTAATTTTTCCAAAATATCGTAAAGAAAAATCGATACATTTTCACACTCGTTTTGCTATATCGTAAACTAAGTCGAAACNTAAACTAAGTCGAAACTACTTAGTAGAAGTCTGAAATGCGACTATGAATAGAGGTAAATTTTAAGACTTAGTTGCTGGACTATGAATACCGCCATTGGTTCTGGTATTACACCGAACAATACAATTATTCAGATCGGTTCAGCCGTTCTCGAGTTTTGACGACCGTGACATATGAACACAACATTTTTATTAATATGTGACCTGGTCTACGGAAAGGGGGCTTAGGTGTCAAAAAAATCAATTTTCACTTTTTGGTTGATTCGGATGGAAGATGAGATGATTTTCACTTTTAACAGCTTTTTCACAGAAAACTTTTTTCGCACGTAAGCTCCCTTTTCGTAGACCAGGTCACATATAGACTACTAAACATATACCTAAAACCATGCTACGAATATCAAAACCACTTGCAACAAATGAGTTCATACATATGTATGTACATACAAACTTAAGTTTGTATACACATGCATACCCTGCAAGACAGCTGAGCATCAAATATGTGCTCATTTTATCATTATCACTAATTACAAAAGGGCTTATTAAAATACTCATTTTTGTTCGGGCGATGGGATAAAACTGAGCACTTTCCCCTTGTCGGTATAATATTTTACCTCTTCTTACTAATTGAAAACTTTGATTAATGAAAAATATATCTGCTCTGCTCTAGAAACTACCAAACTGCTTATTTTTGTTTTTATAAACACATCATTGTTGTCATTAGCAAGTCCTCAGTGCTAATAAACAAACTACTCTTTGTTGTCGTTATGAACTCCTCAGCACAAATAATCAAGCTACTCATTTTTATAAGCTTTTATTTTATTTAACTTGGTCATCCCGCGGAAATCGCTGAAATTTCCAATCGATTTTAAACTAACTTCCCGACAAGTTAGAGACAATGCAATTTAAAATATAAATGAATTCCCCATATGGTCTAGGGGTGTTGATTCAAAGTCAAAAAATAGTACGATTTATGGCTAACAGGGCGTAATTTGCCAAAGAACGTAAAACCACTATAAAATTGTTAAAGCTGCCGGCGATAGCGTAGCAAAGCTATTTGTGGCAAATTCTAGATATCAACGTAGTCCCGATATGAACCTCGTTGTAAGAATTAGAAGACTCCAGATGTCGCCCCGACAGAAGAAGTTAAATATTGCGCCTAAATATATGCCATGCTACAACGGAAATTGACGACACGCCATTTCTTTAAATAAAATTACCTGCTGCTATATGTACATATGTATGTTTATACAAAACGTAAGCAAACAACTTTTTGCTTGCCAAGTCTTCTGTTCTCTTTCATTGCAAGTTGAATTATTTTAATATCTATTGCAAAATTTTGTACATAAAATAAAATAACACTTTTTAATATACAATGCTTTTATAAATGGACTAAAAATTATAAAATAAAATAATGTAAAAAAAATATTTTTTTAAAAAGAAGCTTTTATTTAACCTGTACAATCAAAGGAATAAAATGAAGTAGTGTAACAAAAGATTTTTTTAGCAAGAAAATTTTGTCAAAACTGCACTAAAATGAATAAAATAAAATAAGTTAAGGTCTCGGTAAAGTTACTAAAAGCCATTTAGTGAAAGGAGTTATTCAAACTCTAATGAAAATTACTAACAATTTGTACTAATTTACTTCGCTTTTAAAAAAGCTTGTCGGCGAATTCAGCGTACATGCATAATTGGTTAGGTATGTATGTATATGTATGTATGTATGTAGATATTTAAATGCCGGTTTGCTATTCGCGCGACAAGCTTTTTTAAGCACAGGGGGAATTAACAAATTAATGTATAGAATTAACAATAACAATCGCGCCGTCAAGTTCAAATAGCGGCAAATCAGCCCTTCGCAATTTTCTGCTGGGCTATGCGTTACAGCTTCGCAAATTTTACCCCTACCGAAACCAAAGATGTATAGACTTCAAAAATGCTTGGAGCGCGATCGCGTTCTTTCTAGCTTCCTAACTCTCCGTGGTGTACGTAAATTAGTCACGATCACAACATCGGCGTGTACACATGGGTCTCTTAAGTCCCGACCTCATGCGACCACTTACGTAACGATTTTTGGCGGAGGTAAGCTTTTATTTTTCCATCTAAGTTTGAAGTCAAAGTTATGCATTTCTTTCTTAAGGCCGGTCCACATAGAACTTTCGCGTTGGCTTTCGCGCTGGCGTTGTTTGACAGAACGCACGTTAAAAGTATGCTTGCCTTGCTACAATGAACGCTTGGCAGCGAATGCTTTGACCACTAAATTAACATACTAACGACAGATAAATTAATATTTCACATCAATAAGTGCATGAAAAATTATATTTCTTGCCCAGACTTGATTAAAAATTAAAAATATTTTACATAATTTTATTTATTTGCAACAGCTGATTGACAACGCGCGTTAAAAGATGACGAGATGCCCATCTTTCTGTGTGCGTTAACTTTGGCGTTGGCGTTGCCGTTGATATGTGGACAAGTCTATATAATTGTGTATATTCATAGTCAGCTGTTAATCAACGCCAACGCCAAAGCCAACGCCAAAGTTTTATGTGGACCGGCCTTTAGAGTTAACGTTAAAGTTTTGAACACATTGAAAACGACGAGCTACGGGCTACAGCTTCCAATTTGTTATCTTATTATCTAAACGCTTTGTCGATGGCTACATGAATTTTATGAACGCGCCAGCGACATCATGTATTTGTATGAGTTTGACATAAAAGAAGAGGAAGAACCTTATGTGTCGCTGGAAAAATAGAAATAGAACTAAGCTGGCCACTACCACAGTCGTCGCGTAGCTCGGTCGTCGCCAAAATAATTATCTACATAAGAATACGTGTTAAATAATTTGACAGCTGTGGTCCGTAGCTCGTCGTTTTCATTGTGTTCGGGCTAGAATAGAGAGCTTTAATCATAGTTGCCAAGTTGGTGCTTTAAGCACTAGATTTAGTGCTTTTTGACAATTAATACGCAAAAAAAAATTACTTATTGCCTAGTGCCTTTTTTAGTGCTTTTTTGAACTAATATTACTCCGAGAGAGTTAAAACCGGTGCGGTGTCTCACGAAGATGGTGAATTTACAAGAATATACAAATCTAAATGCACTAAAATACAACCATGATTAATAAAAAGCTGAAGTTGCAAACCCACCTTGTTGAATTCTAATCGCGTTGAAAATGCTAGTACGCAGGTAAGTTAAGTATTACTTTTTTTCTTTTCTACTTGTTTGTACAAATTTTGTTTTTTTACCACCTGAGTAAAACACACCGTTTCTTGGTGCTGAATCCAAATCTGGCCGCACATTGCTCTAGTATTAGATATCCTACCCCCAGATTGCCAAAAACACGGGGTTTTGCGATATTTGTGGTTATATAATGAAAACATAAAATTTTTTGCTCATTTCTACTTAGGGCATTACTTTCGTGTGTTGCGATTCGATTTTTCTTTCTCGAGATATACTACATAGTTTTAATAGTACTTCGGTATGACGTCGTAAGCATGAGTCATCATAGCATGTGTAGAGGCTATTCAATCGTTATGAGCGAACACGTTTTGTGTATTGATTTATGTATGTATTTTTGTAAATATTGTTAATTTTTTGCTTTTGTTAAATACAAACTGTTATTAAAAAAACATCCTTTGATTAAAAAAAATTTGGTGCTTTTAGTTTGGTAGAACGAGTTTTTCCAAGATTTTGGTGCTTTTTGAAAATCAAAAGTTGGCAACACTGGCTCTAATATTTATGCCAATCAGTGTTGCCAGACATGGGCTTATCCTACCAAAACTGGTAGTTTTTTTTCTATTTGGTAGGCTAGATTGGATTTTGGTAGGTTCCGCGACAATAGTAGTTATTTGAGAAAAAATATAAAATATGTATCTCCAGACATTTTAGCAACATTGTTTACGCGAATAGTCCACCATTGTCCACCTTCCACTTCATTGTAAGCCTTGAAGAATATCACCAAAACTAACCTATTGGTCTTTCTAAAGCCATTCTTGGCTAATATCGAGTTATCCTTCTACAAACCCTACAAGGTCAGAATTCCGAAAAGGCACTGCTGTGAAGTGATAGTAACTACTAGTGAACCCACATGGCGTCAAAACGCCAACATTTAATTAAATTTTTTTACGCAGGTGAAACCCTATTCAAAAACCTCTTAAAATATTCCTAATGATTAATCTAAACCATTTTTCAGTGATGAGAGTTCTCGCATGGTGTCGGTCTTCATTTAATCAAATTTTAAATCTCCCTGTAACTTCAAAAAATAAAACCTGTGCACATCGATGTAGAATCAGAATCCCAGTTCTTTAATTTCACTTTTCATTTCGAAAATTCGAAATAACGGTGCAGAGGTGATGACCTTAAAAAAATAGGTGGCATTTCTAATTAAAAAATATTATCAGCCTATTGTTTTCTTAAAACTCTTTCGTTTGACACTAATGTTTCGATATTTCATTTATGTATCTTTCATATAAGTAAAACAAATTCAACTTTTCAAACAGGTGGCAACCCCTTTAAAAGTATTTTCAACTAAAATCTTCCGCCTGGCATTGCTATACATATTTCAATTAACTGATGAATTAAGTTGAATTTAAAGTTTTTAAGCACATGGTTACTGTCCTAAATGCAGTTTAGAAATAAATTATTATTATTGTTATAAATATTTCAAGTAACTGATGAATTAAGTGGAAATTTATTTTTAATCACGTGGCAACCCTCCTAAATATAGTTCTGAAATAAAGGCTTTTAAACCCATATCCATTCATAACCATCGGTTAGTAATCCATTTAACTTATTAAATAATATTAGTTTAGCCCTTTAAATTGGGGCAACCCTCAAACACATCAAAAAATGTTGTAAATTGTCAAACTAAGTATTTCTTGAAGCTCTTTCATTTGAAGTCCATCGTTAATATTTCACATAAAAAATAGTTCAATTAGACTTCTCAAACAGGTGGCAACCCCATTCAAAATATTTTCAAACTACTACCTTCTTAAACCTCTTATGTATGACACCCATATAGCGATACCTTATTCACTTACCAAATTCCTTTAATTAAAATTTAATTAAATTTTTTTAAACATGTGGCAACCATCCTATACGTAGTTAAGTTATAAAGCCTTTTCAAAACCATTTCGATTGATACCCATATTTAATAATTGATCTAACTTTTTAATTAATTTGAGCTTAATTTCTTAACAGGTGGCAACTTTTTTCGAAAAAGTAAAACCTTCCTGAACATCCACACCTTAAGCCCTTTAATTTGGTACCATACTTTTGAAAATCAAACGGACGGTGCGGATCTGAGGGCATTGATTAGTAAATAACTTGAGTTTAATTATTTAACAGGTGGCAACTCTTTTTGAAAAAATAAAACCTTATTGCATATCTACAGGCCAAGCACTTTAATTTGACACCCCAATTTTGAAAATCGCGCGATAATAGATGATTGACGAATAACTATGATTGCCGAAAGGTGCCAAGCATGGTATACCGACGGATCAAAAATGGATGACGAGAGTAATGGTGCAGGCGTATTTTCACCAAAATTCCAGAAAGTCTGGTCTTCGCAATCGACGTCTGTGCAGAAGGACAAATGGGGCCAAATTAAATATTATGTCGGATAGTCAGGCAGGTTAAAGGCCTTAGACTCTTTTAAAAAGGCAGCAGGTTTGCGGACCACTTGGAAGCTCACAATAACGTAACGCTGTGGTGGGTTCCGGGACATGAAGGGTTTGAAGGCAACGAAAGCTGACTGTCTCGCAAAGCGTGGAGCCCAAATGCACTTGCATGGTCCCTAGCCTTTTGTGAGCTAGTGGAGGAAACCTTAGAGCATATACTATGTGACTGCCCACGTATCATAAATAGCAGACTGATACACAATGGGCCGTATGAATAAAAACTAGCAATTGCTTTTTCTTAAAATTTCATACCTTTTACTTTAATTTTGTTTGAATAAATTGAGTAAAAGATCTGAAATTTTAAGAAAAAGCAATTGCTTATTTTTATTCATACGGCCCATTGGAAAACGATTGTCTTCTTCATCCAAAATTTTAAACATGACGCCCTCCAAAGTGCCTAACTTCTTAAAAAGAATAAGGTTGGAGTGATTACAATTAGGGTTAAGCACAATAGATAGATGTGTAAAGAGACAAACATTTGTGTAAGTCTGTACAGTAAAATGAATTGTTATACGTTGTTAATTTGTTTTTATTGCACTATCTGTGTTTTAGTTTTTCTAAATGTTGTGTTATCTACATTTTTAATAAACTTGACATAAAAAATATAAAAAACTGAAATACAATTTTGGTAGGTTTTGGTTGAGTTTGGTAGGAAGTTTTGGTAGGAAAAAAACTTTGTCCGTGGCAACACTGATGCCAATACACATTTCGTTTTATTTATTTATTCACGGCTAGAACTTCGTCGCGTACACATGTGTCGATACTCTCTTGAGTGCTGACCCCATACGGCCGCTAACGCAACAATTTTTGGCGGAGGTAAGTTTTTAATTTTTTTTTTAAGTTTGAAGTCGAAATTATGTTTATTTAAGTTAACGATAATAGAGTACTTAAATATTTTTGATAATACACCTTTGTTTTTTTTTATTTGTAATACTCTTTTTTCAACACTTTTATTGGGGTCACTCTGGACCCCATGCGACTAATTGTGTGATTTTCTTTATGCGCCTAACTTCGCGCAGGTTAACTCGCTCCAAATTGCCAAAGAAAATGACAATAGAGCATGGAGGGAACGGTTTTAACTCAGAGCACTACTTGACCAAGGTGCCCAAAAGAATTTTATTTCGTCAGCAGCTCAAAGGAGGTTGAAGCTCCCTACCGAACATTCACAGTTCGAAGTATTTACAATTGGTGGATTAGTTAATTCAAAAAACAATAAAACAATGCGTAGACTTCCTAGAAATCTCCGTGGATGATGGAAATATTTAATATTTAAAGTTTGAAGAAAAGCGATGTTTATTATAGAAAGCTAATTTCCAGAATGAAAAAATTACTTCATAACATTCCATAAAGTCCTTTAAAGTCCAATTGATTGATTATCTAGATTGTTACAATATTTTTGTAACAGTATTTTAAAGTTCAAGTTTTACTTTACTTATATTCCGACACCCCCTCGTGATCAATCAAATTTAATTCCTTTGTTAATTTATTAAATCTAGTAATATCTAACCCTTTAGTAAATAGATCAGCAAGTTGTTCTTCAGAGGAAATTGCTTCAATATTGATTATCTTCTTCTTGATATAATCCCTTATAAAATAGTGCTTAATATCTACACTGAAAAAAGGATTAGTTTCGACAACTAAAGATATTTAGTTCCCGATTTTTAACAATATTAGGGAACTGTTACCAAGGATTGTGAACTATTACCATTGGTTGGTAATTATAACTAAATATATTAAAGCTTCTAATATTCATCTAGGTTGTACCAAATCGTTAATTTAGTTGAAGGGTTTGGTAAATACTAATAAATATTTCTTTGGAGCATATTTCTACAAATTCCATTCAACTTAACGTATGGTTCATAAAAGGATGTTATTAAGCTCTGCTAACACATGGCTGCTTCAACACATGGCAACCACGATTTGGTTTGAGAACGGAACATATTCATGCTTGTGAGCAGTGTTGCCGTTTTGATCCATATACTTCAAAAGTGATACGTGTTTGTACAAATTTTCCGAAGATACTTTATTTTTTCGCTCATTTCGCGAGATACTTAAATTTTTTCGCGTAGTACGAATTTTGATACATGTTAAAGAGAAAATATGTATGCGGTGGCAGCTTTTAAATTGTGATCGAAAATATTGAAACGTTTTGGGGTCAAATAGCTTAAAGAAAAATTATATCACTGATGGGCACCGCCTTGGCCGCGGGCAAAGCTCCTTTAAACTTTCCATACATTTTGTATAGGCGCGTATTGAGTAAAAGCTCTCTCTGCGCATCACTGCTTAAAGCACTCATGGGCACTGTCTTGCCCGCGGCCAAAGCTCTTTTAAGCTTTCTATACATTTTGTATAGGCGCGTATTGAGTAAAAGCTCTCTCTGCGCATCACTGCTTAAAGCACTCATGGGCACTGTCTTGCCCGCGGCCAAAGCTCTTTTAAGCTTTCTATACATTTTGTATAGGCGCGTATTGAGTAAAAGCTCTCTCTGCGCATCACTGCTTAAAGCACTCATGGGCACTGTCTTGCCCGCGGCCAAAGCTCTTTTAAGCTTTCTATACATTTTGTATAGGCGCGTATTGAGTAAAAGCTCTCTCTGCGCATCACTGCTTAAAGCACTCATGGGCACTGTCTTGCCCGCGGCCAAAGCTCTTTTAAGCTTTCTATACATTTTGTATAGGTGCGTGCAGAGAAAAAGCTCTCTCTACGCATCGCTGCTTTAAATGAACAATGTATATAGACTGAATCATTCATTTTTCATTTACTTTACTTGCCTCATAAATAGCTCTGCATGTGCAGAGCGTATATTTTCAGATTTAAAATTGATCCAAAAGAGAAATAGAATTTCATTGCAAACTGTTGAGAATATGATGGGGCATATTCATAGTGAACATAAAGTCGACACTGAAGGCAATCTCAGCTTTTTAACATAATTTCCAACGAGTTTAACGTGGAATGTATCACATAATTTGATATTTAACGTAAATGATCGACATCTAATAGTTTTAAGTATGTATGTGTGTACATAATCGTGGTCCAAAAACAGTAAAGTCGGAATTGCAATGCCCTCACCCCCTAGGATTGTTCTATATCGAAAAAATGTGTACCCATATTTTTATTTTGAAATCAAAACATATTTAGAAACCGCTCAAAGCGCTCAAAGTTTTCCATGTATTTGTATATGGAAAAAAAAATCAACTTTTCGTAAAAATGGTATAGAATTCTTGAAAATCAATATTTTTCGATCGGAAAACTCTGGTTCTCATCAGGAGACTTTCAATAATAATACACAATTATTTAGTTAACCATTTTTTAATACTAACGATTTTTTATTTGTCCCCCCATCACATTTTTCGGGGTTTTGTGGGTTTTTGGCGGACCTATAAATTATAGTTGCGATGAAAAAATGGTTAAATGAACAATTGGGATTTGTTATTGGGAATCTTCTGCAGACGAAAAGAGTTTTCCGATAGAAAAATATTTGTTTTTTAGAATTTTATAACATTTCTACGAAAAGTGGTTTTCCCCCATATAAAATACATGGAAAATTTTGGGCGCTTTGAGCGAACTCTAAATATTTTTTGATTTCAAAATAAAAAATAGGGGTATATTTCCGACTTTACTTTTTCACATGCATTTTTGGACCACCCTAATGCACATTTCGTCGTTTAAAGTATGTTGTGTAGCTGGCTGTTCGGGCAGAGGAAAGTGGCAGGTTGGCATGCTTGTTGGCCCAGGCTAGCTCGACGGCCAAATGGGGGGGTTGTTTGCCACTTCTCTACCTTCAGCTACAACAAACAAAAATTTTCTGTCATGCCAATATAAAAAAAAGGAGAAAATGGAAGCCTGTCCCGGTCAGTTGGAGCCATCCCACCCCTTCTAAGTGCCGACGGCACTTAGCCTTGAGTTCCGCCGGAGCTCCTAGTTCATCATGCGAAACCCCCTTTTCCTGACCTAGTCCGTCAGTCAAACGTTTGTCACCTGTTAAATCGTCATGTCACCTGTAATATACCCACGTCCCCTCCGTGTTGCGCCTAAGCAGCACCCACACCAACCTGAAAATTCCTAGCATTCCATATTAAATAATAATACTATGTTCAACCGAATTTCATTAGAATACACATTCATTTATTAAATTGAATCAAAACAAAACCTAACACATAAAACTCCTCTTATGCTATTTCTTTACTTCTACTACTAACTGAATCTGAATTTTATGATTATTATTATTATAGATATATGTATATATATATATATTTTTTTTTTTCTCTTTTTTTCTTTGCCTAATTATCTAATTCTATTAACAATATCTTAATTATTCCCTAACTCACAAATATCTATCTTTCTTTTGTATTTTTTTTTT
>NW_016160038.1:0-314 GCF_001687245.7 Rhagoletis zephyria | reverse complement strand
AAAAAAAACGCGTATTTACTTTTTAGAAAATGTATTGACATACGTTGGTGTGTGAGTGGTGCTGCCGTAGGCAGAGGTCGTAGTGGATATTTCTCGTACGTATGTCTACTGTCCCTTGTCAATGTCAACTAGGATCACATCAAATGGTGTAGCACATGCAAACTGCAGGCACTCACCTAAAGTCTGGCTGCTACTCCATCTGATGTGATAGATCCCCACTGAAAGTTTTCGATAAGCCTCACGAACTTACGATTTCAAACCATAGGCTCGGTAGCTTGAACCTATTCAATTAGTACGAAAACTACACAGTTCTT
>NW_016160037.1:70836-71771 GCF_001687245.7 Rhagoletis zephyria | reverse complement strand
GGCATATAGTTTGCATTACACCAACTAACCACGTTGTTGTATTTGTTGTTGTTGTAGCGGCTACAACAACCCCGCCCAGATCGGTGATATCTCAGTCGTTGTCGCCGAGTTCCACTAACGGCAGCCCCAAGAAGCGTGCAGCCTCTATGGGGTCGGTCCACAGGGACAACGTCGTTAGGGTTGTCAGATTTTCCGGGCATGCGAAGAGATGTTTCGAGTCGTGAGGGGTCTCTCCGCATGCCGGTCACTCATTTGGCACATCCTCATTTAGTCTACTCAGGTATGAGTTTAACCTGCTGCGAAGTTGGGCTATTATTGTTCTTGTCTCCCGAGGCAGATGGAGCTTCGTCACGTCAATGTCCGGTGTTTGTGTGCCTAGAACGGCATTCACAGGTCTAGAGCCTACATAACTCGAGACTGAGTCCCTGTGAATGCCGTTCACGGCCTGTCGGTATGCTGACGGGTCCAGAGGCTGCTTAATGAACCTGTGGACTTCGACCGTCAGTTCATATAGATGCCTCCTGACGTGTCTAGGCGAGGGCTCCTCTGCAAGCAGCTGTCTGTTTGGGTGGCCATCTGTGGCTCCCAACCAGAAACTATTTGCAGAGCATTATGTTATGCTCCCTAATTGGGAGCATTTTCGCCTCGTCATGGAGGTGGTGTTCGGGTGACATCAGGAGGCATCCGGTCGCTGTCCTGAGTGCGGTGTTCTGTGCAGTCTGTAGCTTCATCCACTGCGCCCTACTAGAACCCGGCGACCACACTGGTGCTGCGTAGTTTAAAACCGGCCGGCCTATTGCTTTATATGTTGCCAGCAACATTTCTTTGTCTTTGCCCCAGGTACTGCCGGCTAGCGACTTGAGGACTTTGTTGCGGCTCTGTACTTTGTTGACAATAGCGGTTGCGTGCGCAGAGAAGGAGAGCAGGCTGTCGAG
>NW_016160037.1:66920-69931 GCF_001687245.7 Rhagoletis zephyria | reverse complement strand
TTATAAAACATAATCATAAAGGTAGGGCTAAAGTCAAAGTTAATGTTAAATGACTTGTTCTTGTAAAAATATAAGGAAATAATCCTATGAAATTATAAAATAAAATTAATGAAAATAATGATACAAAAAAAAAAGTTAAACTTTCTAAAAATAGAATTATTAGCAAAAAACCAACAATACCAACAACCACATGATCAAGTGAATTGCAGCGGAATAGCTGCGCGTGATTGTGTTGGCATAACAAAAATGAAAATAGTGGAAAACAGCAAACGATAATTTACAAGGCGTACTTAGCACGGTGCATAGGCAACTGGCTGAGTCAGTGGGATCGTCGGTTCGAATCCTACTGAAAGAAGTCTGATGAGGAAATGTGGTGATTTCCGAAATAGCTATCACTTCTACCATTTTTTCAAATTATTGTAGCTTTTCCACAATAAAAATTTTCATTTAAAACGGCCTCGAGCTCAATATAAACTTGTTAAATATAATTGTTATAAAGGCCAAAAAAATAACAAAAACTTAATAGAAATATTAAAAAATATTTAAAGTTGTGACTGATGGGGCATCTTCTTGTGACTGGTGCAAAGTAGTTATGGATGAAAAAGTTTTCTTAGACAAAAATTACAACTTATTATTATTTTTTTAATATTTTTCAACAGATTATTGAAATGTAGTCATTTAAACAGGTTACTACTGAAATAGAGATAATTGGGGCATATTTAAATTTATGTTGGTTTCCTCTTTTACATGACCCCTTTATAAACTGTTGCTGTGTCTCCACATTTTTCATATAAAAACGGCATCATTCAATAAATTTTTTGAATATAATAGGTTAGTTAGTTCATAAGATATTGATTTGTAAAAGATAGAAAAATTTAACTTTAAGCCCTTATATCTTCTTTATTTATACTTGCGATAAACAATTTTGGTAAGGTTAAAATCAGCGTAATAAAAAAATTCTAGTTTAAAAAACTAAAACCTCGCTATTATAATTTCCATTCAACTGTCATCAGAGAGAATGCATCTTTTAGGCGCATCAACATTACGTAGTTACATCCCGAGCTAATAAAAGGGAGGTAAAAAGTACTATCGATATGCATTTTTGGTTTTTCCATAGATAAATTCTAGACTTTTGCCTTAAACCTAGGAAAAAAGGGCGGACCACTCCCACATTTTCGTTTTTTTTTCTAGCTTAACGGTCCATATTCTGCACTTGTGTCGGTGCCCGTAAATTTTTATATTACGCTAAATTTTTAATTCGTCTAGTTTTAAATACGCACCTTCAAGTTTCCATTAGCAATACTTCTGGCCACCTGGATCGCCACACGTTCCAGGTATTCAATTGTGTTTTTATCAGCAGATTCTAGTCCAGGTCCCAAGGGATCTATCAACATATCTACTAAACCAATTTTTTTTGCTTGTTCTGCAGATATTTGTTTTCCTGAAAGTTCTAAATCCAATGCTTTTGTTAGATTAGTACTTTTCGGAAGCCTTACAGTACCACCACTTCCAGGAAGAAGTCCCAATAGGACCTCCGGGGTACCAAGCTTCGTTGTACGATCTTTCGTTGCTATACGGTAATGACATGCCAAAGCCAATTCAAGGCCTCCACCGAGACAAACTCCATTAATTGCTGCTACAATAGGCTTTATACTACTCTCCAACTGGTTAAAGATATCTTGCCCTTCTTTCGATATATTTATAGCTTCATCTATGTTTTGACATCTTTCCAACATGTCTATATCAGCTCCGGCAATGAAGCATCCTGGTTTACCTGATATTATGACCGCTGATTTTAAAGATGTATTCGCCTCGAGCTCATTTAAAAAAGATTTGAATTCAGAGCTTGAAGATAAATTAAGAGAATTTACTTTGGCACTTTTCGAGTCTAATGTCGCAATCAAAACGTCGTCCAGAATCTTAAAACGGTAATTTTTTTCGGAGCTTATGCCAGCCATTTTTGAGGAAAGCTTACTCAAGTTGCAAGTTTGACCTTAATACAATTTTTAACACATTAAATCTTTTCCAGGTACTTCACGATTTGCAGGATTTTACGGGAAGCTGTTCTCGTACGACACCTTACATAGGGTTTAGAAGGTTGTTGTCTCCCGAGGCAGATGAAGCTCCGTCACGTCAATGTCCAGTGGTTGTGTGCCTAGAACGGCATCTAGGTCTAGAGTCTACATAACTCGAGACTGAGTCCCTGTGAATGCCGTTCACGGCCTGTCGGTATGCTGACGGGTCCAGAGGCTGCTTAATGAACCTCTGGACTTCGACCGTCAGTTCATATAGATGCCTCCTGACGTGTCCAGGCGAGGGCTCCTCTGCAAGCAGCTGTCTGTTTGGGTGGCCATCTGTGGCTCCCAACCAGAAACTATTTGCAGAGCATTATGTTATGCTCCCTAATTGGGAGCATTTCCGGCTCGTCATGGAGGTGGTGTTCGGGTGACATCAGGAGGCATCCGGTCGCTGTCCTGAGTGCGATGTTCTGTGCAGTCTGTAGCTTCATCCACTGCGCCCTACTAGAACCCGGCGACCACACTTGTGCTGCGTAGTTTAAAACCGGCCGGCCTATTGCCTTATATGTTGCCAGCAACGTTTCTTTGTCTTTGCCCCAGGTACTGCCGGCTAGCGTCTTGAGGACTTTGTTGCGGCTCTGTACTTTGTTGACAATAGCGATTACGTGCGCAGAGAAGGAGAGCAGGCTGTCGAATGTTACTCCGAGTATTTTGGGGTTATTCACCGTCGGAATTGGTGTATCATCGAAGTGAATTCCCAGCGGTAGCCTGACCCCCTTCGTCCAACAAGGTCGCAGAGGATTTCGTAGGGGCCTCTCCCCTAGACACTTTGCAGTGAAGAAGCGAGAAAGATCGGAGAGATACCCGTTTACTTTCGAACACAGGTCATCAATTCCATTCCCAGTCGCCATGATCGAGCAATCGTCGGCGTAAGAGACAATCGAGACTCCTTCTGGTGGTTGAGGGAGCTTTGAAATATAAAAAAATGTAGAG
>NW_016160037.1:66006-66510 GCF_001687245.7 Rhagoletis zephyria | reverse complement strand
TGACATACTTTGTCAAAAGCTTTACTGAAATCGGTGTATATTACGTCGGTATGAGCATTTTCTGTAAAACCGTTTGAGACATGAGTTGTAAACTCCAATAAATTAGTGATAGTAGATTTTCCTTTAGAAAACCCGTGCTGATTAACAATAATTGCTTCGAATAATTTGGGGATAGCGGATAGCTTCGCTATGCCTCGATAGTTTTCTATAGAGGACCTGCTGCCGTTTTTGTGAAGTGGTATTATGAAAGACTCCTTCCAGGCTGACGGAAAAACGCCATGTTTAAGTGACATATTGAATAGAGTTGTTAAAGGCTCGCAAATGTTCTCAGCGAAAACAGGTCGGAATATGATCAGGTCCAGGCCTAAATGACGCTTTTAAGATTTTTAAATAGTGTAAAACTTCATCGGAAGATATTACTGGAATATAAGCAGAGTTGATAGTTGCTCGTACGGATAGTCTCCACTTATAGGGAAGTCTACAGAATAATTGGACCTAAAGAAC
>NW_016160037.1:53467-61110 GCF_001687245.7 Rhagoletis zephyria | reverse complement strand
ACTGAAAGAAGTCTGATGAGGAAATGTGGTGATTTCCGAAATAGCTATCACTTCTACCATTTTTTCAAATTATTGTTGCTTTTCCACAATAAAAATTTTCATTTAAAACGGCCTCGAGCTCAATATAAACTGTTGAATATAAATGTTATAAAGGCCAAAAAAATAACAAAAACTTCATAGAAATATTAAAAAATATTTAAAGTTGTGACTGATGGGGCATCTCCTTGTGACTGGTGCAAAGTAGTTATGGATGAAAAAGTTTTCTTAGACAAAAATTACAACTTATTATTATTTTTTTAATATTTTTCAACAGATTATTGAAATGTAGTCATTTAAACAGGTTACTACTGAAATAGAGATAATTGGGGCATATTTAAATTTATGTTGGTTTCCTCTTTTACATGACCCCTTTATAAACTGTTGCTGTTTCTCCACATTTTTCATATAAAAACGGCATCATTCAATAAATTTTTTTAATATACTAGGTGAGTTAGTTCATAAGATATTGATTTGTAAAAGATAGAAAAATTTAACTTTAAGCCCTTATATCTTCTTTATTTATACTTGCGATAAACAATTTTGGTAAGGTTAAAATCAGCGTAATAAAAAAATTCTAGTTTAAAAAACTAAAACCTCGCTATTATAATTTCCATTCAACTGTCATCAGAGAGAATGCATCTTTTAGGCGCATCAACATTACGTAGTTATATCCCGAGCTAATAAAAGGGAGGTAAAAAGTACTATCGATATGCATTTTTGGTTTTTCCATAGATAAATTCTAGACTTTTGCCTTAAACCTAGGAAAAAAGGGCGGACCACTCCCACATTTTCGTTTTTTTTCTAGCTTAACGGTCCATATTCTGCACTTGTGTCGGTGCCCGTAAATTTTTATATTACGCTAAATTTTTAATTCGTCTAGTTTTAAATACGCACCTTCAAGTTTCCATTAGCAATACTTCTGGCCACCTGGATCGCCACACGTTCCAGGTATTCAATTGTGTTTTTATCAGCAGATTCTAGTCCAGGTCCCAAGGGATCTATCAACATATCTACTAAACCAATTTTTTTTGCTTGTTCTGCAGATATTTGTTTTCCTGAAAGTTCTAAATCCAATGCTTTTGTTAAATTAGTAATCTTCGGAAGCCTTACAGTACCACCACTTCCAGGAAGAAGTCCCAATAGGACCTCCGGGGTACCAAGCTTCGTTGTACGATCTTTCGTTGCTATACGGTAATGACATGCCAAAGCCAATTCAAGGCCTCCACCGAGACAAACTCCATTAATTGCTGCTACAATAGGCTTTATACTACTCTCCAACTGGTTAAAGATATCTTGCCCTTCTTTCGATATATTTATAGCTTCATCTATGTTTTGACATCTTTCCAACATGTCTATATCAGCTCCGGCAATGAAGCATCCTGGTTTACCCGATATTATGACCGCTGATTTTAAAGATGTATTCGCCTCGAGCTCATTTAAAAAAGATTTGAATTCAGAGCTTGAAGATAAATTAAGAGAATTGACTTTGGCACTTTTCGAGTCTAATGTCGCAATCAAAACGTCGTCCAGAATCTTAAAACGGTAATTTTTTTCGGAGCTTATGCCAGCCATTTTTGAGGAAAGCTTACTCAAGTTGCAAGTTTGACCTTAATACAATTTTTAACACATTAAATCTTTTCCAGGTACTTCACGATTTGCAGGATTTTACGGGAAGCAGTTCTCGTACGACACCTTACATAGGGTTTAGAAGGTTGTTGTCTCCCGAGGCAGATGAAGCTCCGTCACGTCAATGTCCGGTGGTTGTGTGCCTAGATCGGCATCTAGGTCTAGAGTCTACATAACTCGAGACTGAGTCCCTGTGAATGCCGTTAAGGGCCTGTCTGTATGCTGACGGGTCCAGAGGCTGCTTAATGAAACTCTGGACTTCGTCCGTCAGTTCGTATAGATGCCTCCTGACGTGCCTACGCGAGGGCTCCTCTGCAAGCAGCTGCCTGTTTGGGTGACCACATCTGTGGCTCCCAACCAAAAACTGCTTGCAGAGAATTATGTTATGCTCCTTGATTGGGAGCATTTTCGCCTCGTCATGAAGGTGTTGTTCANTAAGTTGGCCACCAAGATCATGCGATTTGACGCCTTTAGACTATTTTTTGTGGGGCTACGTCAAGTCTAAAGTCTACAGAAATAAGCCAGCAACTATTCCAGCTTTGGAAGACAACATTTCCGAAGAAATTCGGGCTATTCCGGCCGAAATGCTCGAAAAAGTTGCCCAAAATTGGACTTTCCGAATGGACCACCTAAGACGCAGCCGCGGTCAACATTTAAATGAAATTATCTTCAAAAAGTAAATGTCATGGACCAATCTAACGTTTCAAATAAAGAACCGATGAGATTTTGCAAATTTTATGCGTTTTTTTTTAAAAAAAAGGTATCAAGCTCTTAAAAAATCACCCGTTATGTTGCCAGTAACGTTTCTTTGTCTTTGCCCCAAGTACTGCCGGCTAGCGACTTGAGGCCTTTGTTGCGGATCTGTACTTTGTTGACAATAACGGTTGCGTGCGCAGAGAAGAGCAGGCTGTTGATTGTTACTCCGAGTATTTTTGGGTTATTCACCGTCGTAATTGGTGTATCATCGACGTGAATTCCCAGCGGTAGCCTGACCTCCTTCTTCCAGGTGGTGAACAAGGTCGCAGAGAATTTCGTAGGGGAGAGGGCTAGACACTTTGCAGTGAAGAAGCGAGAAAGCTCGGAGATACCCGTTTACTTTCGAACACAAGTCATCAATTCCATTCCCAGTCGCCATGATCGAGCAATCGTCGGCGTAAGAAACAATCGAGACTCCCTCTGGTGGTTGAGCGAACTTTGAAATATAAAAGTTGAACAGTAGCGGGGAAAGGACACCACCCTGTGGAACCCGCTGTTTTATTTTCCTGAGTTTACTCGATTTGTCTCTAAACGTTACCGACGAGTGTCGACCACTCAGATAATTTGCCGACCACCGTTTGAGCCTCTGTGGGAGAGAGGAAGCCTCTATATCTTCCAGTAGCGTGGAATGGCTGACGGTGTCAGNACCCTGTGGAACCCGCTGTTTTATTTTCCTGAGTTTACTCGATTTGTCTCTAAACGTTACCGACGAGTGTCGACCACTCAGATAATTTGCCGACCACCGTTTGAGCCTCTGTGGGAGAGAGGAAGCCTCTATATCTTCCAGTAGCGTGGAATGGCTGACGGTGTCAGACGCCTTTGACAAGTCCAACGCTACTAGAATCGATCTCTCACAGGGACGGTTACGATTAAGGCCACGAGTTATCTGAGTGTTTATGGCGTTAAGTGCTGTTGTTGTACTGTGCACTTTACGGAAACCATGCTGATGCTTCGCTGGGGTCAGGTGGTTCGTGAAATACGGGAGCAGCAAGGCCTCAAGTGTCTTTGCCACCGGGGAAAGGAGTGTTATCGGTCGATACGAATCTCCTTTGTTGGCGGGTTTCCCCGGTTTAAGGNGGGGTCAGGTGGTTCGTGAAATACGGGAGCAGCAAGGCCTCAAGTGTCTTTGCCACCGGGGAAAGGAGTGTTATCGGCCGATACGAATCTCCTTTGTTGGCGGGTTTCCCCGGTTTAAGGAGTGGGACCACTCTCCCCTCCTTCCAGATGTCTGGGATGATGAGAGTGGCCATTGACAAATTGAGGACCTCAGTTAGGTACGCTACTCCCGCAGGACCCAAATTTTTCAGCATCAGCATGCATATTCCGTCGGGTCCCATGGCTTTGGAGGCTTTCGCCTTCCCGATGGCCACCTGAACTTTACCGCAAGTGAAAGCAAGGGGGCAAAAGTTGTTGGCAGTTTGTGCAGCCTTCTGGTCACTCGACGCTTGGCTTTGTCCACCGGAGGATGCAGTATGAACTGCCGGCTAAAATAGCTCGCGCATCGCTCCGGGTCCGACGAAGCATGATCGCCGAAAGAAATTTCGACTCTGTCGTCGTGCTTCGTCGGATTGGACAGTGACCTCACGGTTGACCAAAGCTTACTCACACCAGAGGTGAAGTTACAGGTCTTCAGATGCTCTTCCCACCTCATCCGCTTATGTACGTTCACTAATTGCCGAATCTCCGCGTTGAGATCCCTGATACGGGGATCTCCGGGATCGGCCTGACGAAGGCTGTCTCGCTCGTCGGCTAGAACAGCCGCTTCGGCTGGGAAATTTGGACGTGGGTCCGTGATGCATCCTGCCGGTACGAAGCGAGCTGCAGCAGCGGTGACAGCCCTGCGGAACTTACGTTCACCAAGGTGGACGTCGGTTGGTGTGGGGAGAGCAGCGAAGGTGTTTTCAGTAAAGAGGAAGGAAATTCAGTTTAGAGGAAGTTCGGGTGTTGTGGTATAGGTATTTGTTTTTCGGGATTTGTAGAGATCTGTGAAACAAGTGCAGTATAGCGGCTGGTGAGCTAAAAAAAAGTGGGCGTGATTATAACACATTTTTGAGTGCAAATTAATAGGGCCGGTGCTAGGAGGTTAAAAGTGGAATTTTCAATACATTCAAAAGCTTATATTTGCAAAACTATTGAACCGAAAATGTGGATATCGTTCGAAAAGTAATTGATAGACCTTTCATATGATATGTTTTAGGCTTGGGTAGTTTTTGAACTAAATGAACGAAAAAAAACTAGTTCATCTCAATGTATATTGTATTATAAGGCTTGGGTAGTTCTTGAACCAAATGAACTAAAGAACTAGTTCATCTCAATGAACTCGTTTACTAATTAGGTATTTTCATTGAACTAAATTCGTCAGTGCTATTATTCCTCAATTTAGATCGCGTTCCAAATATTCTTGCCACGAGCGTATGACTTAAAAACACGTCTTTACAGATACGTTGTAAAACGCTTTTGCATTGTTGCTGCTTCAGTTCCTTGCGAAGGATTTTTTTCGGGTGCAAGGAAATATCAAACTGGCATAGAATGTTTTTAAGTTCAAACAAACTTTCTAATTTAATGTTTTTGCACAGCAATATGTATGTGCCGTGACATAGCCCCAAGTGACATAACTCCAATTTTTTTAATTGGGATTATGTCATATATAAGGAGTGACATATTTCCAAACGAAAAGGTGGCAAAATAGCAAATCCCTCATGTAATTTTGCAAACCAACAGAATTTGGAATGAGCAAGTGTAATGATAAATAGCATTTTTATCAAAACATTGTCATAGAAGCTTCCATTATTTTCTTGTGAACGCATATAGGCGATCTAACAACATATGTATAACTGAGAATTATTATTTACTAGAGGCCACGTTTGCTGCGGTTCCACGATGTGGATACAAGCAATTGTTTATTATGTACCCTTACGAAGTAGAATTCGTCTTTCTGTGTTGGCAGCCTTCGATCGCGCTTAGGGATTATAACCCTTACTAAGTAGAATTCTTCTTTCTGTGTTGGCAGCCTTCGATCGCGCTTAGGGATTATAACCCTTACTAAGTAGAATTCTTCTTTCTGTGTTGCAGAAAAAGATCGGCGGAAGCAAGGCATATTGAACACGAATGTGTATATGAATGTAGCAGAGTTGGACAGTTCAGATTTTTTTTTATAACATGCATTTATTTATTGAATCTTTCTTTCGAAACTAACAAAAGCTTTCAAATCTTACAAACTACTATTAAATTTAAAATTTCTGCGGCAATGCTTAGAAATTTTTTATTTTTATATATACATATATATTTAATACAGCTGTTGAGGCTATCGGAATGGACAAGATTCCGAGCAGCAGGATCGCTGGATATCGTGCTGGGCAGGCGGTCTGAAAGGACGAGCTCCAGAGCCGCACTGCCTGGGCGGGTGGAAAGGACTACTTTCCACGCCGCGCCTTCGCTTCTCTATCCCCCTTATTCTACGCTACGAAAAACGAAAAATCCACATGCTGTAACCCTTGCGGAACATCTGCAGCATTGCCAGCTATCAGTTGTTTTTCGAAGATAGCTGAATGAAGGAAAAGTGGAAAGGAATTAAAAAAGCACTCATCATGTGCTTGTTTATAGTAAAATTTATTGATTTTCAATATTTTTAGGAAAATTATGGATTCTGATGCATTTGCAGTTATAGCAGCGCAGTAAGAGCGCGCTATGGCAATGTACTCACAAAGGTATGCGGAGCTGCCGGCCATAGTAACCATGTNCACTCATCATGTGCTTGTTTATAGTAAAATTTATTGATTTTCAATATTTTTAGGAAAATTATGGATTCTGATGCATTTGCAGTTATAGCAGCGCAGTAAGAGCGCGCTATGGCAATGTACTCACAAAGGTATGCGGAGCTGCCGGCCATAGTAACCATGTGGGCATCTATGTTAGCTTCTGGTTGAATTGTTGAACCACAAGCCAGAACTCCTCATATGCCTGAAGCTCTGGTTCCCAATCCAGTTAATGCAATAACAGCTTCTTCCAAGCCATTGAAAACATGCACTTTGTTAGGTCCACCACCTGTTGCGCTTGCTTCTGCTTTCGGCCGCGCTTAGGGATTATAACCCTTACTAAGTAGAATTCTGCTTTCTGTGTTGCGGGGACGAGGGGCTTCCGCATGTCAAAGGTATACAACATTTCTTGTGCATATCACTCCGGCTATGCCGTCTACAGTATTTTTGCGCAGAACCCACGTCGAAATTTGCAAAAAAGTGGATAGTGCAAACCGAGTTTATTAATAAGCTAGTGGTAGAGAATTTGACACATTTATCTTAAAAAAAATGTGAATCCTTTGATTACACGTGTATGTTAAAGTTTTTGGAATTGGGCTATGCGTTTGGACACAACAACCGAAAATCGTTGTACAAATAACTAAACCGGACCCAAGTTCCTCGATAAGGGGCAACAAAGATTCTTTTTTGCTCGTTTATATGAAGCAGTGGATAAAAATATACGTATACGCGAAAGGAAAATTTGTCTGTTTAAATGAACACCACCAATATTTCTTGCAAACACGCATTGAATTACATCTTTTATTTCGCCTCCGGCACAGAATTGTTCTCGTACAAAATTACGCAAAAAAGCTTACTCGTTCGTTTTTAGGCATGCCATTGTTAAGAATTTCGAACGTTCGGATTGCAGCATACTATTTCTACGATTTGTAGCAAAATCCGACTACGAAAGAGTTGCAGAATAGGGGTGTATATTTAAGTTCACTTGTGTCGGTAGTCGGTCTGAAACGACGAGTTCCACAGCCGAAATTGATATATTGCCGATATCGAAATTTATTATATTGCGCATCATTTGATAATATCGGCGAAATCCTTTCTTTTTAGTCTTCCTGCATATCTTGGGCCAAGAAGAATTCTCGCTAGTCGATTTGGATGGTTGTTGTTGTTGTTGTTGTAGCGGCTACTACAACCCCGCCCAGGAAAACCCGACAACCCTAACGGCCTTGTCCCTGTGGACAAACCCCACAGAAGCTGCACGCTTCCTAGGGTTGCCGTTAGTGGAACTTGACGACAACGACTGAGTACCAACCGTTTTGGGCGGGGTTGTTGTAGCCGCTACAACAACAACAACAACCACAAATACAACCCCGCCCAGGAAAATTGGTATCTTAGTCGTTGTCGTCAAGTTCCACTAACGGCAACCCTAGGAAGCGTGCAGCTTCTGTGGGGTTTGTCCACAGGGACAAG
>NW_016160037.1:6082-53409 GCF_001687245.7 Rhagoletis zephyria | reverse complement strand
CTAGTAGCGTGGAATGGCAGACGGTGTCAAACGCCTTTGACAAGTCCAACGCTACTAGAATCGTTCTCTCACAGGGACGGTTTCGGTTAAGGCCACTGCGCACTTTACGGAAACTATGCTAATGCTTCGCTGGGGTCAGGTGGTTTGTGAAGAACGGGAGTAGCAAGGCCTCGAGTGTCTTCGCTACTGGGGAAAGGAGTGTTATCGGACGATACGAATCTCCTTTGTTTGCAGGTTTCCCCGGTTTGAGCAGTGGGACCACTCTCCCCTCCTTCCAGATGTCTGGGATGATGAGAGTGGCCATAGACAACTTGAGGACCTCCGTTAGGTACGCTACCCCCGCAGGACCCAAATTTTTCAGCATCAGCATGCATATACCGTCGGGACCCATGGCTTTGGAGGCTNCTGAACTTCACCGCAAGTGAAAGCAAGGGGGCACAGGTTGTTGGCAGTTTGTGCAGCCTTCTGGTCACTCGACGCTTGGCTTTGTCCACCGGAGGATGCAGTATGAACTGCCGGCTAAAATACCTCGCGCATCGCTCCGGGTCCGACGAAGCATGGTCGCCGAATCAAATTTCGACTCTGTCGTCGTGCTTCGTCGGATTGGACAGCGACCTCACGGTTCACCAAAGCTTACTCAAACCAGAGGTGAAATTACAAGTCTTCAGGTGCTCCTCCCACTTCTTCCGCTTATGTACGTTTACAAGTTGCCGAATCTCCGCGTTGAGATCCCTGATACGGGGATCTCCGGGATCGGCCTGACGAAGGCTATCACGCTCATCGGCTAGAACAGCCGCTTCGGCAGGGAAGTTTGGACGTGGGTCCGATATACACCCTGCCGGTATGAAGCGAGCTGCAGCAGCAGTGATAGCCCTGCGGAACTTACGTTCACCGAGATGGACGTCGGTTGGTGTGGGGAGCGCTGTGAAGGTGTTTTCGGTAAACTCCGCGTAACCTTTCCAATCAGCTTTGGAAAAGTTGATATAGGTCCGGTGTTTGGCGGAGGCAAAGTCGGTTGGTTTATCAATCGAGATGACTATGGGTAGATGGTCTGATGCTAGAGTCAGCATAGGTCGCCACGTTATGCTGTTTATCAGACCAGCGCTGACTATTGTGATGTCTGGCGAGCTACTGCAGTTACCCATAATCCTGGTGGGTGCGTCGTCGTTCATTGTGCAGAATGTCGAATCGTCTATCTGCTCAGCCAAGTCTGTTCCCCTACGATCGTTTGACAGGCTTGAGTGCCAAAGATCGTGGTGCGCATTAAAGTCACCTACTACCATACGGTTTTCACCTCTGAGGAGCGCACCTATATCAGGGTGATATCCTGCCGGGCAGCAGGTGACAGGGGGTATGTATATGTTAAATATTTCGAGCTCGACATCGCCTGACCGGATAGCGATGCCCTGACATTCTAGGGTGGTATCCCTGCGGTCGATGTCTGCTTCGATAAGACGATACTGCACGGTGTGGTGCGTGATGAACGCTAAGCCACCACCATTATCTCGCTCGCGATCTCGACGGTGCACGTTGTACCCGGCGCAATTCAACAAAGTTGAATTGCTGTGCAACTTCGTCTCTTGGACCGCAGCTATCAATATACCATGCCGACACATTAAGACGGTTATCTCCTCAATCTTGCTCTGTATCCCGTTGCAGTTAAATTGAAGGAGCTTCATGTGGTTCGGGAGACGTGTCGTGATGTGGGGTGTAAGTGATCTAACCCCGTTTAGGTCGGCGAAGTACTTGGATGGTTCATTAACCGTGCT
Source organism: Rhagoletis zephyria (assembly GCF_001687245.7). Lineage (NCBI taxonomy): Eukaryota > Metazoa > Arthropoda > Insecta > Diptera > Tephritidae > Rhagoletis > Rhagoletis zephyria. Next base: position 51,640 of record NW_016160037.1, on the reverse strand, counting down.
GAGTAACTGGTGCTTAGCTCTCTTATGTCCTCATGCACCGTATTTACATTAAGATCTTTATGGATATTCGTATTTTTTATGAACCATCGTGCTCCGCATATGGCGCGTGTGACTGCAGTCTTTGAAGTCTGTTAAAAATGGAATTGCACGCTGTGCCCCAAAGCCCGATTCCATATGCCCAACACTGTTTAATCATCATATTAAAAAGCAACATCTTGTTATCTAGGCTTAATTTAGATTTGTTTCCTATAACCGATTGAAGGCTTGCTTGTTTTAGTTTCGCTTGAGAAATTTTGTTTTCTATATATTTTTCCAGGTAAGTCTTCTATGTAGTGTCATTCCAAGGTATTTGACACTATCTTTTTGTGGTATAGCCTTGCTGTTTATTGTTAGTGGTGGGCAAGTTTCTTTCTTCAAAGCAAATGTTGTCTGAATACACTTGCTTTCGTTAACCTTTATCCCTCCAAGAACCTAGCCATAGCTCTAACTTTATCAAATATTCTTGCAGCGTGTAAGAAGCCTCTTTAAAGTCTGAACTATTGCTTAGGATAGCTGTGTCATCAGCAAACGTTGAAATGGTTAGACTATCATCAATTGGCAAATCACGAGTGTATATTACGTACAATATGGGTCCTAGAACACTGCCTTGAGGGACACCTTGAAGTTTCTCCCCAGCAGAAAGCTTTCCAGAATTGCATGCGTATTTGCAGGGAGTGAAACCTTTACACCCCTATTCTGCAACTCTTTCATATTCGGATTTTGCTACGAATCGTAGAAATATTATGCTGCGATCCGAATCGTATTTTTGAACTTTCGAGATTCGTAACAATGGCATGCCTAAAAACGAACGAGTAAGCTTTTTGCGTAATTTTGTACGAAAACAATTCTGTGTCGTAGGCGAAATAAAAGATGTAAATCAATGTGTGTTTGCAAGAAATATTGGCGGTGTTCATTTAAAAAGATTTGCCTTTCGCATATACGTATATTTTTATCCACTGGTTCATATAAACGAGCAAAAACGAATCTTTGTTGTCCCTTATCGAGAACCTTGGGTCCAGTTTAGTTATTTGTACCACAATAAATACATGAATTATGTAAGAATACAAATACAAGTTATTTATCAGAAGCATTGTCTCTTACACACTCAAAAAAGTAATAAAAACTCTCAAAAAAGCAAAATCGCTACATCGAAGAAATTGTTTGAAAAACCGCATAAATTCAAATACGCAAAAAAAACGCATAAAAAGAGACCTAAGTTTACACAACTATATGCATATGTATATCTGTACAGGTTCCTGTAGCTTTGCTGGCGCGCAAGGTATAAATACATATGTACGCACGCAGTAGCTATCAACAGTGCTTTAACGCGAATTTTACACTTACCCTATTCCTTTTCTGCACTCATTCTATCACGTAACTCATGTACGGTGCATGCACATACACCCGCACACACATAAGCACTGCTCTCGAATGCGCGAAGATAATACCGTGGCTTAAGTTAGTCAAACTATGAGAACACCGCACAGTGGTACCAAATAACTAAACTTACATAAAGAAAATTACATCAGCGCAAATTAATTCAAAGAAAAAAATTTAGTAAACAAAATAAATTTCATTTACAGTGTAATTTCCCAACCCATATAAAATATAAAATAAAAATGGTAGTAATTTCCGAATTTTCTCATTGCACCCCGCAACAAATGCATCCCATCAGGATTTTAATTTCGAAAGCCACAAATTCGATTTACTGTGCCAAAGATGGTCTTCCACCTCAACAGCGAACCTCTCAGTGTCGCTGTTAAAAGTAAAAATGCAACTCTTGGACCAAAACTGGGAAAGCGTGGTGACCTCATTTCAACAACTTTCCCATTTACGCTGCTTTACATTAGTACGTAGTTCAGAACCCCAACTTTTGCAAACTGCTCGACTCAATATTATAAATGCAAAGCTGAAATGGAGAAAGCCTTATAGTTCCTCTCTACCAACTCAGCAGGCCCCCGAATTCCAAATTTTACCCTCAAGCCAACAAAATCTTCAGCCCCCAATGAAGGAAATCCTTCAAGTGCCTCTCATAAATCGACATGCGCTTCAAATCCGAAGACAAAGCCGTCAAGTGTGCAGACCCCAGCATCAAATCAAGCGAGAACTTCGATGCCACCCAACATAGATGACACCCAGAAGGCTACTTCCTCTCCATATACAAGTGACCGTAATTCTCGTCAACTACATTCGCGAGAGGATACAACCGGAACTAGTTGCTTTAGGACCAGTGTCGCTCCCTTAGGTAAAGAGTTAACACAACAACACTGTAGCCCCCAACACTTCACCTTACTGGCTCTGCACACTCGGCAGTGGGCGAAAAGCCCCCACCGCATAATCATCAAATATCAAAAGTATACAATTCTCAAGACGCGAACCAAAGGTTTTCTCCAGGATCAACTCCAATCATACTTCCACCCGAGAAGAATCTTCCAAACCGTCCCACACTCTTATAAATTATTTACCCATTCTCCAATATTATCCATTTGGTCATGCAATACATGCCCACATAACTCACTCGCATCTCTACACACTCGTATTATTTTACTAACACATTTTTCGATCTTCTCCCACAGGCGAATCGAGATGTATCAGGTGTGCCACCGGGCTCATTTCCTCCTCCTCTGTCAAGGAGCCCGAATAAGGCCCCCTGAAGACCACACATAATCGCTATCGGAGCTGCAACCGACCAACATGACATCAAGATTTGTGGGCCCAGCATGTTGAAGACATGGGCAGAAATTTCATCATTTACTTTTGTTTTTAATATTTTACACGTATCTTTTTATTACTTTTAGAACTTAAACATTATTGTAACTTAGATTAGATTTACATCTGGCAACATCTCATTTTGCATTGTACTAAATATCTTCGAATTCGTACTGTAGTATTCGATGATAAATATTGTAAGAGATGGTACGGGATGACTCGTCCTCACAGACCAAGCGTTCGGCACTCACTCTGAAGCCGCCAGCGCAACCGCATCACTGATTCCTCGCATTTAATTAGCCACTCAGGCAAATTTCTCATAACTCCGAAGTAATTGTATTCTTATCTATTTAAGTGAACTTAATAAAGCTGCTGAATACCGTTTAAATTTAAAACTCCTCTCTTATTTAAATATAGTTATTATCGCTGATTTAGCGTACCCTAAGCTACTCCCCAAAATAGCAACAATAAGCATTGATAATGTTATGAGGCAGGGTGAATGATCTGAAGAGAGATCAAATGAGTATTATTAAGTAACAAAATCAGTATTAACTCGGTGTCGCGCAATACCCTTGGTTACACCAAATTCAATAAGATCGGGTATTTTTTGGGGGTCAGATGGCCAATACGATGGCTAACCAGTAGACCAGACGTCAAATCCTCTGTTCTGGATTACTTTATATAGATTTCTACCCTTTGGTGTAATCAATCTCGATCCCCAGAATGTGTGCTTGGCATTGTAATCTCCTGCTACAATAAACTTACTGCCAAACTTTAGGAAAAAGTCAATAAATTGTTTTTCTGTTGTTAAGACGAGGGGGGGAAGTATATAGCAGATACAGTAAGGCCACCCAAGTGGTCATCAATGTGTATTGCAGTGTTATGAATGAACTCATCACTTTGCGATTCTAATTCACAGTGCTTTATTCTGTTGCGAATGCGAATAGCTGTTCCACCTCTAGCTTTACCTTGTGTATGCTTAGTATCACAGAATTTGTACCCATTAATTTGAAAGTTATTGAATTGCGTAAGGTGGGTTTCAGATACAAGCAAAACGTCTATATGATATCGCTCTAGGAAAATTTCTAGTTCGTTTTTATACCGGGTTATCCCGTTCACATTCCAAAAACATAATTTGAGATTATTCATGGTTTAGCTAAAATGGCTTGAAGTAATAGATTTTGATTTTTAATCAAATCGTGTACCATGCTCTGCATTGCCATCATTTGCTCCTGCATAACTTTCATAAAGTTTTTTATAGTAGCTTCTAGGTTACTTCTATTCTGACCAAAAAGAGGTTATGTCGGGGGAGTAATTTTGAGCAATTGTGCATATGAAGTAAAGTTATTAACAGTCATTGGCGCAGACATTGGTTTAGCGGGTGGAGAATACTAAAACGATTATTCTCCGCCGATGTAGAAGCACCTGAAGTGACTACTTTCAACATCTTATTTTTTGGGCTTTTTTTCAATTTTTTTTGGGTGTGCGCTTTCGCTTTATTAATACGTAGGGATCTAACCCAATCTGAACAGTAGCATTTTTTGCTTTTTTTTCGTCTTCTTTGTTTGTTGCCGTCGAAGTATTACCACAGTATAGACAGTAACCAACCTTTTTGGGTTGTTGTTGTAGTAGTCGTTGTTGTTGTAGTTATATTCACTCCTGAGGAAGGCACCGGGTTGTGTGCTGCTATTTAATGGCCTTCCTCAGACTTTTTCTTTGATTTCAGGGTTGTGTGCTGCATTATTATTAGATAAATAAATTCAAGCATTTGACAAATCGTGATTTTATTAAAAGAAAATTATAAATGGTGTTGAAAAACCAAACAAACGCTCGTGCGAAAGCTCTATTTTTGTGTGTTGTTAAAATTTATAGATGGCGTATTAATGGTAATACAAACAATGTATTCTTTTGTGGATTTTATGTTACTTGAGAATTTAGACAACGTGCGAGTTGCAAGGTTCTGTTATCAATATAATTAACACAAGCTTTTAAGCATGGTTGCCTTTCAATAAATAGAAGAAACAAATATTCGCAAATAAATTGGATTTATTTTATAACTGACAACTAACGTACGCACTTTGTTCTTTTCTCCATTTTGATTTTGACTCTTTATTACCGCCAACAACTTTATGTGTATCAGTGGCGGATTATCGAAACAAATTTTGGGACCATTGCCCCAGGGCCCCGGACTCAAGGGGGCCAATGAAAAAAAATATTCATATGATAATATGATAGATTTTTATTTATTTGCCCAACAAAATTAAACCACAACTTTTCTGCACTTGAGTGTTACGAACTAATCAATAATTTCATCAAAGTCTAATTCATCCAACAAGTTATTTTCAATGGAAAGAACTGATAGACTGTTCAAACGATCATCTCCCATAGTGTTACGCAAACAATTTTTTATCAATTTCAATTTTGAAAATGATCTTTCATCTGTAACATTAGTGACAAACATGCATAAATAAATGCGTAATAAAATGTCTAAATTCGGGAAAGTTTCACAAAGATGATCATCGAACATTGTTTTGTACATCGATTCATGATTTAAGTTATCAAAAGTAAAGTAATTTTTGGCAAATTGACATTCATCAGTTAGTTGAACTTCATTGAGATCATTTGGATACTTTTCGACTACTTTTTTACATGATACAGCAATGTCTTCGTCACTCATTGAATTTAAATTTATTAAAAATGAGAAAAAGGCTTCCAAATCATTATAAATATCTGCACGTTTTTTCAAATTTGATAACAGAGCATCGATAACAGGTTCGAATAACGATTTTTTAAAATTTTCTTTCTCATCTTCTGGAACAAGTGCTTGCGCTGTTGAACGAGACTGAATAAAATCTGCTTGAAAATCAGAAGGAATATTGTCGAAAATTGTCAAGGCTTCATCGAAAATTTTGTTGTAATCCTTGTTTTCAAGATCTGTAACTATTGAAGCATATAGTTTTGTGATCGTCGAAAGAGTCAGATTTGGTTTTTGTAAAGCTAAATTTACAAAGTTAAATTTAGTCAAAACACTTTTCCACAAGACAAGCATTAAAATATTTTTAAATTGGCACAATTTGGCTATCAAACCTTTTGCCGATGCTTTGTTATCTTCACTGAGGCTTTTTTCAGAAATGAGAGAATTCAAAACAGTTAACACTTTCAAGTAACATGAGTGCAAAGCTTGAACTGATTGGAATTTAGCCGACCACCTTGTGCCAGTTGCTCTCTTTAACATAAATTCGCCTTTCTCGGACAATTGTTCTTTGAGTCGATTCCAACGAAAAGATGAATAAACAAAAAAACCATACAATTTTTCGATCATATCAAAAAAATTAGATGCGGTAATGTTTTTAGAAACACTATTTTTACCCACTAAGTTCAGTGAGTGAGCAGTGCAAGGCACGAAAATCGCCGATTCATTTCGTTGAATAATCAAACGCTGAAGGCCACCATAAATTCCAGCCAAATTGTAAGCGTTATCAAATGAAATGCCTTTGCAGTTTTGCATGTCAATTTTACTCTCCTCTAGGAAATTCAAAACGATAGACAAAAGATAGTCTGCTGTGTGACCTTCAATTGGAATGAAAGCAATAAACCGTTCATGAATGTCACGGCCTTTTACGTATCCAAAACATAGTGACAGCTGATCCGTATGGCTCACATCCGGAGTAGAGTCAATGCTAAATGAATAATAACGGGCTTCTTTTATCTCCGAAACGATTTTTTCCTTCACACCTTTTCCCATAATCGATATGAATTCATCACATATTGAACTTGAAAGGTACGAAGCTCTTCCTGCAAAAAAAACATACCAAATGAAGAGACAAATCATTTTCGAAGTTATTTTGAAGAAGTATACCTTTTCCTCTATTGCCAAAACGTGTGATATGTTCTGCCAAAAATGGATCGAATTTGCTTAACAGCTCCAAACATCCAAGAAAGTTTCCATTATGTTTGGACCCAAGAATTTCATCGTGACCACGTAACGCAAGACCCCTTGAGCTTAGGAATTTGATAACCTCTACAACACGACTCAAAACCTTCCTCCAATAAGTCATGTCATTGACAAGTGAATTTTCGAATGTTTTTTCTATAGAAGAATCGGTTTTTAGTCGCATTTTGTATTTGACATTGTTGGACATGTGATCATGAGATTGTTCATGAATTGAAATACCACGCTTTGAATGTTTCCAGTCATTGAAACCTTTTAGAGCAAATGAACTTGCATTTTCGTCTAAATTACCGAACAAGCGACAAGCAAAACAAAATACTGAATCGACTGACGGCGAATAGATCAGCCAATCACGTTCGGTCTGTGTTCCATTTGGTAAAACCCGATGCAAATGATATTCAGAAAAGTTTCTTTGTCCAGATTTCTTTGCGATCAAATCAATATTGCGACACGACGAGGGACCTAAATAAGAGTATTCTGTGTTAATTTTTTACTCTTATATTGAAATACCAACGATAGCATACCCTTCTTAATCCAATAAGTTTGAACGATTGATTGATTGAATTGAATAGGCCACAAACCTGGGTCATTTGAAAACACATTGGTGGAATTTTCATCAATTTTTGATACATTCATACACCTTCGATCGTGCTGTCAACATGTTGGAAATTAACCTCTCTTGACGTTGATGGAATTGAAAAAGTATCAGAAGTAGATTCACAAAACTCTGGATTGTCACAATTTGCTTGGTTTTTTTTTTTTTTGATTTTACTTATCGTCGCTTTTTAAAATGAGTAATTGCGTGTGCTTACCATATTAGGAATTTTCAGCAGTCGCAGTTCATGCAAAATCAAAAACTGGAAAGCAACAAAAAGCAAGGCGCCTTGTTTGTCGCGCCTTTTCAAACTGTTGATTTTGATTTGATTTGGATTTTCTTTGCTTACGCAAGTTGTGTGCAGCAGCAGTCGTGAAATATGAAAATCAAACTTTTTGCAAGCAATAAGCGATGCTGTTTTGTGTTTGCCGACGACTTCGCAAGGTTTTTTCTTTGCTGCTTGATATTATAAATTACATATTTGCAATCAGTTTGATTTTCATATTTCACGACTGCTGCTGAATACAACTTGCAAAAGCAAACCTTGCTTACTTACTTTGACTTGTTGCGCTGACGAAATCAAAATCAAATCAAAATCAAAATTTTTAAAAGGCACTACAAACACTACGACTGCTTTGTTGTTCAGAGCAGTAAGTTTAAGTGATAGCAAATGAAATGAAAGTTATTGCAGTTTTTTAAACACTGACTATAACAATAACCAAAAAATGTCAATATAAAATGACATCAATATTATGGAGTAGTGCGTTTAATGCACAGAGCAAAACAACGTCCAATGATCAAATATGTTACATGAACCGCAATTTAAATTTATAACGATCAAACTGTATTCTAATCGCAAAATATTTATATGGAAAAGGGCCCCCAAAAAAATTTCGCACCAGGGCCCACCAGATTGTTAATCCGCCACTGATGTGTATACATATTTTTACAAGCTGTCAAAATTTTGCGTAGTCCCACGAGCTAGGTAAAAACTATGGCATTGGTATTCACAACGACAAATCTCAAAATTTTTGTTTGGTCTTTCCAAATTTGCTCTTTTTTATCAGTTAGCAAAGGCCCTCAGTGGCAGCGCTCCGAGCGTTGAGATAGTACTTTCATGTCAATTAGTACAAAAATTCCATGTTGAAGAAACTTCTTATTATGGCGAGAAAATTTTTCATTTCTGCTGTGCCCATTCGTAACTTTTTACTGCTGGAAATTTTTGACAGTTGCTCTGGTGCAAAAGGAGTTGAGCAATTAAAATCACAAATTATACAAAAATGACTTGTCTTTACTGACTTTTATTCTTCTAGAACTAAAAGACATGCATTTATTAGACGCCTTTGTGATAAAATTAGAAAAAAATTCTTCAACACCGTCATGCCGGGTTGAAAATTTTCATTCACCTCATAGTTAACAAAAATTTACAATCCGTAGTACTTTTCTATCAATTCGCAAATGCNTGACTGCAAAGTTCGAAGGTCGATTAAAAAAAAATTCGAACTAACATAAACAAACGCCGCGATACGGGTCTTCTAATTTAGCCTCTATTTTCACCCCTCACTCTCAGAATCGACCTAACTTTTGCTAACCTGAATTTGTTCCACAGTGTTATTCAATAAATTTCGTTTTACGCGATACTTTTTGAAACTATTTGGAGTAAATTATTTTTTGCTTCTTAAAAGCATCCCTGCGTGCTTGGAAGGCGTGTGTACCAATAATTTCATCCCTAGCATATTCATCCCCGAGGAAGGCAGTCGCCAAATTCACCGAAGGTTGTTTACTGGTTATGTTGTGGTATTATCATCGGCAGCTGCGTTGTTGTCCGCATTGATCACTGCTGGAGAGCAAGATGCTCTTTGCTTGGCTGCATCTGCTGTTTGTGATGGTGTGTTAGCAGTATAAGAGTTTTCCTTAGCGTTGTTGTTGCTGGTTTTGCTTTTTGGGCTGTATGCAGTAATTGTTAAAGATGCATTTCTTTTGCTTGCGCTTTGTATTGAGTGCCTGCGCTCCTTTAGGGCAGCGCCCTCCACACTCATCTCTCACTCAACTACCGTTTTGTATGTAAACAAATAATTTAATTTTTTTTTACGATGTCACGATGTCGTGTTGTTTATTTAGGTATTTTTCGCGATCACGGTTTGATTTTTTATACTGCTGAGGGCAGTTCGTGACGACACAAAACTCCAATAATAGTTTAATGTATCTTTCGATGGTTAAGTATTATTAGTTACACGATAAATATGATTTTTTGTGGAGCGAATAAAGAACACGTCCGTACTCAACCGCAACCGTTAACTAAACAGATTTTTTACGAAATAGAAGAAAATCAAAACTGCACCCCTGCTGCAACAAAGTAGAATTCTCCCGGCGGAAGTATTTTTGCGCAGAAAATTATATAATTGAAAATTTCTTTTTCATTTCTTGAGCGTGTTTTTATATGCTTTTTTTATTTTTCTTGTGAGCTGGAAAATATGCTTTGGGCTCAAAAGTTACATTATCCCAATTGGGGTTATGACACTTATAAGAAGTAACATAACCGCAAGTAAAAAAATTGGCTTTCTGTCACTGTACAAGGAGTGACATAATTCCAGATTTTAAAATTTGAGTTATGCTACTTGTGAGTTATGTCAAGTTAGGGTGTATATTCCATGAATTTGTTAAAATTTTTGCTTTATGTAGGAACTCGTTTATTTGTATTTCATTTATACGAAAACATATTTGTGCGAGTTTTTTGTAGATCGGCGATACCCTTCAATCATTTCACGTCAATGGAGCAATAACTTGCAGACGGATTGCTCCGCATCCTTCTTCTCCGGGCGGTCTTTGAACCTAACCCCGGACCAGAAACATACTTCTGCTGCGTTTGCCAGAGACGACAGCATCCGAGCTCCACATCGGTTAGGTGCAATACCTGCAACGGATGGAGTCACCTAAGAATCTGTTCTGGCCTTAGATCTCACCGGGAGTGGACCACAAGCTTTGTGGCCCCCTGTGCTCAAGCCAAACTACACCAGCCTCCACGGCTACCCGCTCGCGCAACGCGCAGATGCTAACCAGCACCCAAAGAGCTTGCACGGATCCCAGAAGCTCCTCTGAGCAACAGCAAATCTCCCCACCTCAACACTCACACCAATCCACCGGCCGTTCCAAATCGCGTGTGCGAGTCAACCAGCAGCTCCTAGTTGCTCCGTGTGCCAGAAGAGTATAAAAGGAACGTGACATCAATAAAATGCAACACATGCCTTGGCTGGACCTCTTCCATCTATGTACTGGCCTGCGCACCACACGCGAGTGGACAACAAATTTCAGCGCCCCCTGCTGCAGAGCACCACAGACGCAAACAACATACCACCCACTGCAGCCCCCGACAACTAGGCAGTAACTGCGTCGGGCGTAGGCCCAAGGTAGACGCCACACGTCCCTCACCCTCTCGTATAGCGACCAGCCTCCCAAGGCATACGAAACTCTCACAACTGAACTGCAACGGACTCCAGAGCAAGATTGAAGATAGAAATCTTTATGGGTCCGCATGGCATATTGATAGCTGCGGTCCAAGAAACGAAGTTGCACAGCAACTCAACTTTCTTGGCTTGTCGAAGAAAGCCTCGACCCGAGAGACACCTCCTTACAATATGAGGACATAGTTGTCCGGTCAGCTGATGTCGAGCTCGACATAGGTGCGCTACTTAGAGGTGAAAACCGAATGGTAGTAGATAACTTCAACGCGTACCCCGACCTTTGGCATTCAAGCCTGGCAAATGATCGTAGGGGAAACTTGTTGGCTGAGCAGATAGACGATTCGACATTCTGCACCATGAACCACAACACCCCCACCAGGATTGTGGGCAGCTGCAGCAGCTCGCCAGATCTAACAATTGCTAGCGCTGGCCTGATAAATAGCATGTCATGGCGACCTATGCTAACACTAGCACCATACCACTTACCCATAATCATCTCTATCAATTAGCCCACCGACTTTGCACCCGCGGACCACCGAACCTATACCAACTTCAACGAAGCTGATTGTAACGGCTTCGCCGAAGTTATCAAGAGCAGCTTCGCCACCCTCATCACACCCTCAGACGTACACACTGGCGAGCGCTGGTAGTCACTGCCGCAGCGGCTCGCTTCATACCATCCGGATGCATCGCGGAAGTCCGCCCAAATTTTCCGGCTGAAGCAGCTGTACTAGCAACAGAGGACTTAAATTTGGAGATTCGGCAACTGGTAAATCAGCACAAGCGGAAAAAGTGGGAAGAGCACTTTAAGTCCTTTAACTTCGCCTCTGGTGTTAGTAAGCTCTGGTCAACCGTGAGGTCCTTGTCCAACCAGACGAAGCGCGATGACAGAGTGGAATTTTCATTTGAAGGTCGCGCCTAGTCGGACCCGAAGAAATGCGCGAGCTACTTTAGCCGGCAGTTCACACTACATCCTTCGGTAGATAAGGCCAAACGTCAGGTGACCAGGAGGCTGCACAAACTGCCTAAAAATAGTGCACCACTAGTTTTCACCAGCGGCGAAGTGAAGGGGCCATCGGGAAGGCGAAAGCCTACAAAGCCATTGGACCCGACGGAATCTGTATGCTGATGCTGATGTCAACAAAGGATACTCTTATCGCCCGATATCGCTCCTTTCCCCGGCCGCGAAGACACTAGAGGCTATGCTACTGCCGTGCTTCACCTACCACCTGACCACAGCGGAACATCAGCATGGCTTCCGTAAAGCGCACAGCACAACAACAGTACTTAACGCCATAAACACCCAAAGGTGTTTGACACCGGTTGCCATTCCACGCTGCTAGAAGACATTGAGGCCTCCCCTCTCCCACAGGAGCTCAAGCGGTGGTCGGCGAATTATATTAGTGGTCGATAGTCGTCAGTAATCTTCAGAGATCAAACCTCGAAACCTAGAAGAATAAAACAAGGGGTTTAACTTCCACATCTCCAAGCTCCCCCAGCTAGCTGAGGGAGTTTCCCTGATCTCATACGCTGACGACTTCTCGATATTGGCGCCTGGGAATGAAATTGATGTCCTCTGCTCAAAAGTAAACTGCTATCTCTCCAGCCTTTCTCGCTTCACTGCAAGGAGTCTAACACTCTCCCCAAAGAAAACAACGGCGACCCGCTTCACCACATGGACGAAGGAGGTCAGGCTAGAATTAGGCATACAAGTTAACGGCCTAACAATACCTACAGTAACCAACCCGAAAATTATATATATATAGCCTGATCTCCTTCTCCATGCAGACACGTTCAGCACGCACAGAAGTCGAAAGAGAGACTTCAAACAAGCATGACATGCGTCGAATGAGATATCATCGGACAATAGAACGCAATCGCGTTACAGATAATTTGAATATACGTGTACGAAGCAAAGCAAGAAAGCATTCCTTCAAATACTAATCGAGCTGCCATCCGTTACAACGCTACAGTCGGATTACAGTACCTACCAATCTGTTGTTATTGGATCCATGAGCATTGTGTGCCACACATTGTATAGCAATGAAATTCAAAAATGAAGCTCCTGGATTGTGTTTTGGGAGTGGAAAAGTTAAATTGTCGCCATTGCGGTCATTAGTCTCAGGAACAGGAACAGACTCCAAACACTGTTTGGCACAAATACAGAAATACAACAATTGATTTCAAATGACGTCTTTTGAGGCAAGATATATAATTCAAGATAACTTCATGCTTACTTTTAAGGTAATTAGAGCACAATTATTGCTCACACCATTCGACACTTCCACAACGTACTCATCATTTCTATTATTACATGCTAAAGTTCCAAAGTCAAATATACCACCGAGAACGTTCAGTATTGCAACCGCCGAACACCGAACCATAAACTTCTACAGACTTATTTCATGGGCTATGCCCAACAAGAAATAGACCAGCGTTGTGCACACAGCAGTTCGGTGAGAAGACCAATTGTGGAGCAACTGCAAACCTCTTTTCATCAACACATCACATTGACTCATTGCCTAAAACCGCAATAGACCAGATGCCATCCGATAATCACAAAATTATAATCAGAGCTGATAAGACACCGGTTATCATTGCGCAATAAAATTGATAAATCCACTCACAGGTAAAAATTGAATCTGTATTTTTCCCCAATAAGATCAATCCATTTACAGGCGCTGAAACGAATAAGTGAGTTAAATGAATTTTAATTCATATCCGCCTTTGGTTCGCGAAAATTAAGATATCCACATCTTGGAATGTCGGCGCCTTTTTCATCTGCTGTCGATATGTACGTAAAAGTTCAGACTACACTTGGAATCAATCATTAAAGAAATTTCAACGACGGAAGCTGGGTATTCTCTACCGATGCATTAGGTCGCATGTACTCAGTCCATCCAAGAAACGACGAGTGTTTTTATTTACGTTTGCTATTAGTTAAGGTTCGTGGTCCAACATCATTTCAACATCTGCGAACTGTTAATGGAGAATTGTGTGCAACAAATAGAGAAGCCTGCGAACGTTTGGGATTGCTGAAGAATGACACTTGGATTACACCCTCCGAGATGCTGTAATTTCGTCAAATGCTCATCCAATACGAACGTTGTTTTCGATAATTATATCAACATGCTTCCCATCGAATCCAATTGATTAGTGGTCCAAATACAAAGACTATATGGCGGATGATATTTTACGTGAGGTGCGTAGTAGAACATCAAATCCATATTTACAACTGAGCGAAGAAATTTACAACAAAGTATTGATATTGATTGAAGACATGTGCTTGGCAATCTCAAACAAGATATTGAGTAAATTAGGCATGGCAGCACCCGATCGCACGTAGCACGATGCGCTTAGTTAGGATATGGCACGCGAAAAACAATATGACTGCGAAGCATTTAAAAATCAGTTCGGCCAACGCACATAGGGGTATTTGAACGATTTAGGTGACCATAAACCAATTTTACCAAATTTTTAAGGAAACTTAAAAAATTGTTGACATTCGAAAGAGAACATTCCACATAACATTTCCCAGTCCCCCTCACTTTTCTAACTTGCACAGCTAACGCTCACCGTTGACCGGAAGCAGAATATTCTAACGCTGCTTATAAATAAATTTTCGCTCTCTAGAAAGATCGTGACGGATCCGCATACATAAAATTTAATATTATTTTTGTTTAATATTAAGGAATTGGTTGTATCCCCGGGAGAGATCGCGTTTTTATTCTTTGTTCAATTGAAAGCTTAGAAATTTTGCTAATGTAGTGTGAAAAGATTGCCGCTGGAAAATGGCAGATAAGTGGTATTTCTTTACTTAGAAAATGTATTAAAGAAAAATCTAAAAACACAACAAGTATATGGTAACTACTTTAGATCTATTTTAACACTAAAATTAATGGCCCGTAGTTATAGTCAAAATAAAGTCGACTCTAAAGTTAAAAGCCGGTTTTTTTGACAGATATCCCATTGAAAGTTACGTCAAAAAGCTGCTTTTAACTTTGGAATCATCTTTATTTTGACTATAACTACGGGCCAATGGGTCGATTACGGATAGCAACACAACTACGGTTCGGTTGCCAGCTGGCAACGCAACTGGAGAGAAAATTTGTAATACGAATGGCAACTATCGTCAGTTGCTGTAGAGTTATCGATAATCGAACTTTGACGGTTCGACAACCAACAAGCAGCTGTAAACAAGCTGTGCTCGTAAAATTAAGTTATTAAAATAAAGAGTTTTAAACAAAAGACAGCAATAAAGCTAAGTCCATCACAATTATTTGTTTAAGAGGAAAAGAAGTGCACGAACGCATCGATCACATTCCCACGACAGCCGGTTCTACGTACCGGAATGATTCGGGTTTTACCCGACCAAGGGCTGTTGATTCGGCGATCCAGCCCCGTTTAGGTCGGCGAAGTATCTCAGAAGTTGTTCTTCCATAGGGATGCATTCGCTACGGTTTCTTCTACTCAGGTCTGGCATAGAGTCAAACCCAGGGCCAGAAACCTACACCTGCTGTGTATGCCAGAGACGACTACACCACAACTCCACCTCAGTCAAGTGCAATGCTTGGGAGGGGTGGAGTCACCTCAGAGTCTGCTCAGGACTACGGAAACATCGACAGTGGACCACGATTTTGTGGCCCCCTGCTGCTCAAACAGAGCAGCATCCACGGCTAACCCTAGTCCACCTGGGCAGTCCCACACAAACACCACAGCACAACCACATAACACAATAGACCACACCACAACCGCGACAGACCACACACAACTGCACCACCACTCACACGCCGCCACCAACAACTCTTGGTTCCTCCTACAATCTGCACGGTATGTCAGACCAGGATATTCCGTAATGTGACATCAGTCAAGTGCAACACCTGCCTTAGCTGGTGCCACTTTAGGCCATGTTCAGGTCTGCGCACCACGCGAGATTGGACGAGGAACTTCGAGGGCCCGTGTTGCGCAGCACAGTCGCAAACCTCAACCGCGACGCCACCCACCACCACCACAGGGCGGCAACCACCTCAGCAGCGCACACAGCCAATGGCGTCACGGCCACACACATCTCTCCACACCCGCATTACCACACGTCTCCCGAACCACATGAAGCTCAATTCAATTCAATTTAACTGCAACGGGCTTCAGAGCAAGATCGAGGAGATAACCGTCTTTGTGGGAAGGCATGGTATACCGATAGCTGCGGTCCAAGAGACGAAGTTGCACAGCAATTCAACATTGTTGCATTGTGCCGGGTACAACGTGCACCGTCGAGAAAATGGTGGTGGCTTAGCGTTCATCACGCACCACACCGTGCAATATCGTCTTACCGAAGCAGACATCGACCGCAGGGATACCACCCTAGAAGGTCAGGGCATTGCTATCCGGCCAGGCGATGTTGAGCTCGAAATATTCAACGTATACATACCCCCTGTCACCTGCTGCCCGGCAGGATATCAACCTGATATAGGTGCGCTCCTCAGAGGTGAAAACCGAAAGGTAGTAGGTGACTTTAATGCGCACCACGATCTTTGGCACTCAAGCCTGTCAAACGATCGTAGGGGAACCGATTTGGCTGAGCAGATAGACGATTCGAAATTCTGCACAATGAACGACGACGCACCCACGACAGCCGGTTCTACGTACCGGAATGACTCGGGTTTTACCCGACCAAGGGCTCTTGTTTCGGCTATCCAACCCCGTTTAGGTCGGCGAAGTATCTCTCAACCGATCTGGGCGGGGTTGTTGTAGCTGATACAACAACAACAACAACGCCTCGATCAGGCGACATTTAAAGGATAATTCCAATCCTCTAGAGCTGCCGCGTGCACTGTAAGCAAAAGTTAATGCTTTCAAGGCATTTATTTTATTATCGTTTTGTGTTCATTTTCAAATCATATTCAGGACTACCAAAAGAAGCTGTAGTATAATTGGTTAATAAACAGATGAACCACTTCGTTCAACTTCAATACCTTCGCAGAAGGAAGTACCACAGCCATGACTTCAATTTGGAAAACTTGGCGTGTCGGTAATTTTAAAATAGGTGTTTCAGTTGATAAAGGAAATAATGTGCAATCAGTATTCGCTTTTGTTTCACCAAAAATGGCGTTTTCCACGGAAACTAAAATTTCAAGTTATTCAGGCCTATTACGCAATCCATGGTAGCAAAGCTACGAATACGAATGTCCGCTACGAATCGAAGCAATTTGCTATCACTGAATCCATGTGAACTCGAAAAAAGTGCTGCCAAACCAAAATTCTGAATTTGACGTTTCGAAATCAGCTTCTTCTTCTTCTTCTTTTTTGGCACTGTAACCGCCTAAGCGATATTGGCCGAGTTCAACAAAGCACGCCGCTCGTTTCTCCTCTGTGCCAACNCCAATTGAAAATGCCAAGTGAAGCCAAGTCCTTCTCCACCTGGTCTTTCCAACGCAGAGGAGGCCTTCCTCTTCCTCTGTTCCCAGCATCGCGGCCCGCGATGAATATTTTCAGAGCAGGAGCGTTTCTGTCCATTTGAACGACATAGCCAAGCCAGCGGAGCCGCTGAACTTTTATTCGCTGCACTATGTCTATATCCTTGTAAAGCTCATACAGCTCATCGTTAAATCGTCTGCGATATTCGCCATCACCAACGCGTTAAGGTCCGTAAATCTTTCGCAGAATCTTTCTCTCCAAGAGCCACCTCATCAGATGTTTTCATTGTCCATGCCTCCGCGCCATACACCATCACAGGCATGATGAGTGACTTATAGAGTGTGATCTTTGTACGACGAGAGACGACTTTACTTCTCAATTGCCTACTCAGCCCAAAGTAGCACTGGTTCGCAAGAGTGATTCTACGTTGGATTTCAAGCCTGACATTATTATTAGTGTCAATGATGGTTCCCAAATAAACGAAGTCGTCTACTTTTTCAAACTTGTAACTGTAAAAAGTGACGTGGGTGTCAAGACGCGTATGCTCTGAATGTTTGTGTGATGACAGGAGATACTTAGTTTTTCCCTCGTTCACCACCAGACCCATTCGCTTTGCTTCTCTATCCAATCCCGAGAAGGCAGAACAGACGTAGCCCTTGTTTTTACCGATAATATCGATGTCGTCGGCATACGCCAGCAATTGTACGCTCTTATAAAGTATTGTGCCTGAGCGGTTCAGTTCTGCGGCTCTTATTATCTTCTCCAACATCAGATTAAAGAAATCACACGAAAGGGAGTCCCCTTGTCTGAAGCCTCGTTTGGTATCAAACGGCTTGGAAAGGTCCTTCCCTATTCTGACGGAGCTGGTGGTATTGCTCAACGTCATTTTACACAGCCGTATTAGTTTCGCGGGGATACCAAATTCAGACATCGCGGCATAAAGGCAACTTCTCTTCGTGCTGTCGAAAGCGGCTTTGAAATCGACAAATAGATGGTGTGTGTCGATCCTATTCTCGCGGGTCTTTTCCAAGATTTGGCGTATTGTGAATACCTGATCTATGGTGGATTTTCCAGGCCTAAAGCCACACTGATAAGGTCCAATCAGCTCGTTGACGGTGGGCTTCAGTCTTTCGCACAATACGCTCGATAAGACCTTGTAACCTATGCTTAGAAGGCTAATTCCGCGGTAGTTGGCGCGTATGGCGGGGGCGCCTTTCTTGTGGATTGGGCAGAGCACACTTAAATTCCAGTCGTCGGGCATGCGTTCATCTGACCATATTCTGCATACGAGCTGATGCATGCACCTCATCAGCTCCTCGCCGCCGTACTTGAATAGCTCGGCTGGCAGGCCGTCAGCTCCAGCAGCTTTGTTGTTTTTCAGACGCGTAATCGCTATTCGTACCTCGTCATAGTCAGGCGGTGGGACAGCTACTCCATCATCATCGACTGGGGACTCGGGTTCGTCTTCCTCACTACTTTCAGCGCTGCTACCATTCAGTAGGTTATAAAAGTGTTCCCTCCACAATTTAAGTATATTCTGGACATCGGTCACTAGGTCGCCATTGCTTACAGAAGTTCGCCCCGGTCTTGGCTTGAAACCTTCCGTAAGTCGCCTAACCCTCTGGTAGAATTTTCGGGCGTTCTTCCTGTCGGCCAGCATCTCAAGCTCTTCGCACTCACGTATTTCGGCCTCTCTCTTCTTATTGCGGCAAATACGTCTCGCTTCCTTCTTCAGTTCCCTATAACGGTCCCACATGGCTCGCGTTGCGCCCGATCGCAGCGTGGCCATGTAGGCGGCATCTTTTTCGTCTGCGGCTTCTTGACATTCCTCATCGTACCAGTTGTTCTTTCGGGCTCGCTGAAATCCAACTACTTCTTCGGCGGCGGTACTTAATGATCGGGAAATGTGGTTCCACTGCTCGCGTATGTCGGATTGTTGAAGAGTGCTTTCAGAGAGCAGGTGTGTGAGTCGAGGGGCGAATAAATTGGCCGTCTGTTGTGATTGTAGCTTTTCGACGTTAAGCTTTCCTTGCATTGCTGGGCGCCCATTTTTTGCTGCACAGAGACGCGTGCGTATCTTGGCTACAACAAGAGAGTGGTCCGAGTCGATGTTTGGCCCTCAGAGTGTACGTACGTCTAAAACATTTGAAGCATTCCTTCCGCCTATCACAATATGATCGATTTTGGTGCTCGTTTTTCGATCTGGAGACAGCCATGTAGTTTCGTGGATGTTCTTTTGCTGGAACCTAGCACTACAAGTTTCGGGTCCCGGCGAAGTCGATCAGCCTCAGTCCGTTATCGGAAGTTTCGTCGTGGAGGCTGAATTTTCCGACAGTGGCGCCAAAGATCCCTTCCTTGCCCACCTTGGCATTAAAATCGCCAAGCACGATTTTGACATCGTGCCGGGGGCTGCGCTCATATGTACGTTCCAAGCTCTAATTTTAAATATTAATATTCTGAAAACACTAAGCTCTTTAAAAATCGCGATAAAACGAATTACTAAAATGGAGTATTTTAGATACTATATCCCAACGAATCGTAGTATAAAAATTAAGATCGGCAGCACTGAAAATAAGCATGCCGATCTTGTCAAAATCACAACAAACACGTCGCTACTGACAACACCTTGTTATTATTCCACCATGGAATAAAACCATTTATTAACTCTCTTGCTTTTACATCTTCAAAAGACTCGCACGTGTCTTTTCTTTCTTCATCCCATCAGGTTATGGGCACCTCGCTTTACCAAAAAAGGAGCATCCTGATCCTGAGTTTAAGTGTCTACTAGCATTTGTGCGATATAGGTATAAAAATAAAAAAAAACGTAAAGATTATTTCCAGCTTTGTTGCGATATAGGAAAATCATTTGTTTTTTACACGATGGCGAGAATTCTGAGGGATTTCACCATTGAAAAGCTTACTGGAGCAGAGAATTACCATAATTGGTCTTTCGCCATGGAAAATTTGTTAGAATCCTAAGGGCTTAGCAAATGCGTTTTAATGAACAGAGATACTTCAGATAACCTGGCGACATGAGGACTTAGTTCCCAGCCATTTAAATTTTAATCTTTGATACATTCTGACATAACAAACAATTAGAGGAATAACGTGGTTACTTGTGGACCATTAAATCACAGTACTTTTTAATTTGTTATAATTAATAAATAATTGAAAGTAATAAGACGTTTGATACATATATAAGCAGAAGCTTTTGCACGTGGTTCTGGTCCTTAGCGGTATTACCATCGTGTATCAGTGGAGCGACGATTGAATACAACATTTGGAAGACAACATACTAAGATATATACTTAGAAAGCAGAGGAATAACCTGGCGGTGGTTTTATATAAACCGGCCAACCTACCCAAAACCCAAAAAAAAAGAGATACCTCAGCTGCTCTTGAGAAAGACGAAGCCAAGCTTAGCGAGGCAAAAGCTACACTAGTGCTATCAGTGGAAAAGTCCATGTACGCACATATTCGATCTTGTAGGGCCGCGCTAGAAATGTAGGATAAACTTAAGAAACTATTCGAAGATAGTGGATTTTTACGGACGGTCAGTCTTTTAATCAAATTTGTTTCGGTGAAATTCGACAATTGTCAATCCATACAATCATACATTGAAACCATCACTTCCCTTTACCATAAATTAAACAGCGCAGGATGGGAGGTTGACGATCGTTGGTTAGCTGGTATTTACTGTCTCGGCTTACCAGAGCAGTTCATGCCACTTTTAATGAGTTTCGAGGGCAGGCAATCATACCCGTCACCCAAAGAAGTTAAAACAAAATTGTTTGATTTAGAGGTTAAGCCTTCTCTTTTGACAGACAATGCCTTTTTATCAAAAACTAAACCTAAGCAATTTAAAAAGCATGCATATCGAGGAATCAAATGTTATTCCTGTGGTGGCAAAAATCAAAAAGCCAATGATTGTACTGCAAAGTCGAAAGAAAAGCCAACGTTTTCAGCAAAGAGAGCTTTCTCGTGTCTAGCAGCCAAATCTTCAACTAATGAATGGTTCATTGACAGCGGAGCATCAAGTCATATGACACCTAATGCAAATCTTTTAACTAACTTCAAATCATCGTGAAAAATGGAAGTAAAATGTGCTGGTAAAACGACTCTTAGGCTATAATAACTGCCCTATTCTGTCAAACCTCACAAATAAATTGTGAGGAAAACAATTGTGACTTTTTTGTCAGTTCTATTTTGTGAGGTTATTCACAGCCAAACCTCACAAGAACACAGCTATTTAAAATTCACCACTTGAGGTGAAAAGTGTTTTGCTGTCAAACGGCCATATTACAAATGAAAAACAGCGCAAAAGATGCAGGCCGAACAACAAGGAAAGTAAGTAATTTTATAAAATGTAAAAATGTGCTGTATAATATCTTATTTAATTTATTTTCTAGACGATCCAAGTTCGAAAGAACCTCGCAGGAGCAGCTGCAGTATTTTATAAGTTTCTGCAAGGAGCACCCGGAGCTTCAACGAGGGAAGTTCCAACCATGTAACCCCCAGTGAATATAAAATTTATGGTCAGAAGTGACAGACACCCTAAATTCAATGCGAGGGCCCACTCGAACTATGGCCAAGTGGAAGGAAGTAGGTGTGCCAGTTTTTTGTATTCCTATTTTTACATACGTATATATTTTCTGTTTAGTCTCTTATGCATTGGAAACACCAGTTGCGCAGTCGCGCACGCAGGCTGAAAGCACAACCGCATGTGACTGGCGGAGGACCTCTAATTCCTGACATATCCGAATTTGAACAGCAGGCAATCGATACCTTTGGGGTAGCAGCGGTGGATGGAATCTCCGGTGTGTCTTGCACATTGGGTCATGCTGAATTTAAAAAATTTATATTTCAATAGGAAGTGTTTGGAATTATGTTTCGCAATTCGGGAAATTGCTCAGTGATTTTTCTATGGGTGTGCGGAACGGAAGTTGGCATTGTTTTGAATTAAAGTTCCATCTATTAGTACACACGCATATAATAATTTTTAAATTCGGTTAGCGCATTTAAAAACATTGAGGAAATAATTTAACCGTTCTTCGAAATTATAAACTCTTCCCTATTTAAAGTACACATTCATATCTGTGTTCGTATGGAATAGTAGCTTATGTCGGGAAGCTGGATTTAGTATAATGCGGCATTCCCTTTATTCTTTAAACGACAAGGAATATTTTCATGAGACTTAATTAGAATATTGACTTGCTGGTATCGGAACTATTTCTTGCACGTTTATTTGTCAAAAGTTCTTAAACGGCTCGGCGCCAGTGCTGCATTTTGCTAAAGCCAGCCTTTCGAAATAAGCTACTATTGCATACGAACACAGATATATGTATATGCAAAAATAAGTATACTATGTTTTAACGATTTGTTTAAAATTTTATTAAGGTTGAAGCATTGGTGGCCATCGTTGTCGATGAGACCATTCCATGGGCTAATTCCGTTTCCATTACTCTTCAATCTCCTTTACATGAGTCTCCTTCTGCTACTACGTCTTGTTTTGTATTACCAGCAACTACTTGTCTTGAGGTTGCACATTCTGCTTCTCCCACTTCTGCTTCTGTATATTCTGATGTGGCTCCAGGTACCCCCACTTCTGTAAATCGATCAGCAACTATTTCTTCGCATGGTGTCGTGCCCAATGTTGTGGTATCTTCTGCTGTTTCGTCGCCAACTGTTGAAGGGAAGTTGACCGTGGCAAAAGTTTTGAATACTGTGACGACCAAGGTGGAAGCTCGTGAGAAAAGAGATGAGCAAATTATCTCACAAAACAAAAATCTCGCAAATGCACTTATGCAAATTACGCAAGCGCTTAGTACGATCAGTCAAGCATTGAAAAAGTTGACTGAAAAACTAGACAAATTGTAGGGCGCTTAAAATCTTTAGCTACTTGATAATTTTGAGAGTACAAAAAGGTAAAATCCATATGAATTCTTTTTAATTTTAGCACATTCTTCATTAGAATCTTTATGTTATAAAAATAGTTAAAACTCGTAATTTCTGTATTTTTTTTAATCTAAAGCTGCAATATGCATATAAAAGAGCACTAGTTATACACTGGTGGACCGATAACTGAAAAAGATGTATCTTTTAATTGATTTAATTTTGATTGATATGATGGAGTTCATCGAATTACAACTCCCACATCGTTTTATGAGAAAAATAAAAGATATTAGTCACGACTTCNCTGTGTTCGTATGGAATAGTAGCTTATGTCGGGAAGCTGGATTTAGTATAATGCGGCATTCCCTTTATTCTTTAAACGACAAGGAATATTTTCATGAGACTTAATTAGAATATTGACTTGCTGGTATCGGAACTATTTCTTGCACGTTTATTTGTCAAAAGTTCTTAAACGGCTCGGCGCCAGTGCTGCATTTTGCTAAAGCCAGCCTTTCGAAATAAGCTACTATTGCATACGAACACAGATATATGTATATGCAAAAATAAGTATACTATGTTTTAACGATTTGTTTAAAATTTTATTAAGGTTGAAGCATTGGTGGCCATCGTTGTCGATGAGACCATTCCATGGGCTAATTCCGTTTCCATTACTCTTCAATCTCCTTTACATGAGTCTCCTTCTGCTACTACGTCTTGTTTTGTATTACCAGCAACTACTTGTCTTGAGGTTGCACATTCTGCTTCTGCCACTACTGCTTCTGTATATTCTGATGATACGGCTTCTGGTACCCCCACTTCTGTAAATCGATCAGCAACTATTTCTTCGCATGGTGTCGTGCCCAATGTTGTGGTATCTTCTGCTGTTTCGTCGCCAACTGTTGAAGGGAAGTTGACCGTGGCAAAAGTTTTGAATACTGTGACGACCAAGGTGGAAGCTCGTGAGAAAAGAGATGAGCAAATTATCTCACAAAACAAAAATCTCGCAAATGCACTTATGCAAATTACGCAAGCGCTTAGTACGATCAGTCAAGCATTGAAAAAGTTGACTGAAAAACTAGACAAATTGTAGGGCGCTTAAAATCTTTAGCTACTTGATAATTTTGAGAGTACAAAAAGGTAAAATCCATATGAATTCTTTTTAATTTTAGCACATTCTTCATTAGAATCTTTATGTTATAAAAATAGTTAAAACTCGTAATTTCTGTATTTTTTTTAATCTAAAGCTGCAATATGCATATAAAAGAGCACTAGTTATACACTGGTGGACCGATAACTGAAAAAGATGTATCTTTTAATTGATTTAATTTTGATTGATATGATGGAGTTCATCGAATTACAACTCCCACATCGTTTTATGAGAAAAATAAAAGATATTAGTCACGACTTCTTCCATTTCAGTTACGAAGTTGTTACGTCTTTTTGCATTTCAGGTGACGATATGTATGTTCGAAAATGAGCAACATCGTCAGCGAAATAATTCTCAAAAATCATCGAATTTTTTGAGCTAATTCAAACTTACACAATATTACATAAATTGAATGAGCTATTAAACTGCACACCATAATTATTTATAGAAATTCCGATTAAATAAAACTTAGAAATTTTGATGACAATTTTTTGAGCTTTGACGAATTAATATAAATCTTGTACAAAGTTGAGTTACTTGATTTTCGTTGTGACATGCATTAGGTTTACCTAACAAAATAAATTAAATCTAATAAATAAAAATGGATTATCAATACTTGTAAAGACAAAACGGTTTTAGTTATCGGGATACCAGTGTATGTATATTTGAGTGAGACTGTTTGTAAATGATAGACTGTCAATAGTTTTAAGTGTTGTACAAAACAAAAGGAACAGTGATGTTTTCTATAATTCCATTGTTTCTAACTTACATTTAAACCGACTAGAATAACGCCACCGGACTAATTTTTGAAGCATTCTTCTGCAGACGAATCGTTTGTGTTGTCCATCGCTCGTGATATATAATAAGGCTGTTAATAAACTTTTGCCATTTTTTAATATTTAGAAAATTTTCGAGACGGCATTTTTATACCTCGTTGAATTTTTGGCTAATAAAGGGCAAGCTCGAAATAGCTAAGTTTTACTATGTATTTATTTTTAACATAAAAACGAATTCGAGCATGTATTAATATATGGAAGAAAATGCCAAATATAAATGCCTGTATATATTCATGTACCTGTGAAATAAAATTCTTTTGTTCCTCATTAACCAAGCCTTAAAAATAGTGATATCGTATTTCGATAGATTGTCATTATACGAAAGATATTTTTATTCATGTCTATGTATGTACGTATTTGAATACATTGGTAACACTAATAAAAATATGAAATGAAAAAAAAAATGAAATATCGTAAAAATCCAAATAGCATTTTCTAAGTTTTTGATTTATGTGGTTTTTAACGGTTTTAATGAATATTAAACAAACAAAAGAAAAATAGTCAAAAAATGGTCAAATGTCGTCTGCTATTGTTTCTTTTAAATACATAGGGTCAAGCAAAAAATTAAATTTTATTCAAAATAGAATCAAATTTCTAAAGTTATCCAATTTATATACAGTGATCGAATAAATTATTTGCAAAAAAATTTTTTGTTGTTTAATATCAGTAATTTTTTTATAAAAAACCATTGTAACCAAGTTTCAAACTTCATACACACATTTTTTCTAAGAAATCGAATCAACGAAAGGTTGTTCACATGTGTTTGGAATATTGGACAGAGTTTGAAACTTGGATTTACAACGGTTTTGCTAAAGAAGGAACTTTATTTTTTATATAAAAACTTGTCAATGTGTGGTGCGACTATCATTTTTTCGACCACTGTATATTTAAAGAGTTGTGGTTCTTAAAAACATTATGTACCGTTCCCTTACTCTTGCCCCCTCCCTTGCATTTGAATTTTCTACACCTTCGATCACAACTTCGCAATCTTCCAGTTCTTCAACTACTTCGAATCCAAGGTCGGCAGCCACGCCATTCTTCAAAAGAATATTGTGGAGAATCGTACAAGCGTATATAATAGTCGCTGCTCTTTCAACAGGCACCGAAAGCTCTTTCGATGGTATTGCGTGCTTTAGCGTGCATCTTGTTGTACTTAATTTCCCTACAGTTTGAGGGCTCTGCCTCAGGTGTTAAAAGCCAGGAGCCAGGGGCTCCAACGGATACCCCTGATCTCCTAACAGCCACGAATCACTTTGTGTGCTGTGATTTCTCATCAAATGCATTCGTGTTGGGGATGTGGTCCAGATGCCACAATCGTGACAAGAGCCTGGATATCTCGCATTGACTCCAGTAAACACGAGTCGATGGTCACACACCTTTGATATTGTTAAAAAAATCGTTTTGACCTGTAACATTTAACGATCATTTTATAAAAACCAACTTTTACTTAATGCCTCAACATTTGTGCTATAAAACCCCTTCCTATTCATAAAGAGAGAAACGGGAGTTCTGGCGTCTGTGGTCGTTGGTGATATAATCCCAATGTATGTGCCATCGACTGCTCCGATTGTACCCTTTATTCCAAACTTTGTATAGAACCTATAAATATTTTTAAACATGAACATTTATTACGAAATAGTTTTGGGACTTGAATCCTACCCTCTTTTCACTTCTGCAACCTCTTGTAGAGTTGATGGAAAACGCACTTCACCCGCTTTAACATCCACGATTATCTTCGATATGAAGTGCAGAGCGCGGGAAACAGATGCCTGGCTCATTGAAATGGAATAGCTATTCCCAACACATTTTTGATAAGACCTATGCGAGTAAAAATACAAGCAAGCAAGGAAGCGAAGAGTAAAGGGCATATTGGACTTCTGAACATCATTCGGTTCCAATTCTTCTATCAACGCTCGACACAGGGATTTTGGAAACCGGAACATTTGCAAAAATATAACATCCTCCATGGAAAACGGATCACTTTTGTCGCGCATGCTTTTCAGAAGCCTCCTTCTCTTTATCGCTTCCTCTTGTCCCTCCATAACTGCCGCTAACACAATAGCTCCTCCATTATTTTCACATTACATGAAACAAACGCAAGAATTTAATAAAAAAAATGCTCAAAAAACAGCTGTTTTTGCTTTGTGAGGTTCATATGTCGTCATCACAAATTTTCTGACAATTGTGATCTTTTTATGTTTTGTATTTTCGCCAGCATTGGGTGAACCTCACAATAGTGAGAAAACTCACAATAGCGAGTATGGTGATTTTTATGAGGGCGCTAGAATAGGGAGTATGTAGTTGACGTTAACAATGTACTGCATATACCAGACTTATCAGCAAATTTATTATCGGCCTATAGAATGGTAGAAGCGGGAAAAAAATCGTATTTGACAGCAGGGGTTGCACTGTATACGAATCTCAAGGAACTCCTTATGCAAGTTGCAAACCTAAAGATGGCGTGTATAAATTTACGTCAGGTTCATCTAACATGTGTAGAAATTTAGAAACTTCTGCAATAACTTGGCATCGCAGACTAGGTCATATAAACTTCAAGAGTCTGAAGCAAATGAAGCAAGCTGTTGATGGCTTAAAATTTGATGACAAAACAATTGATGCAGATTGCACAGTGTGTGCACAAGGCAAACAATCAAGAAAACCTTTTCAGCATAGCACAAAAGAGCTCCTCGAGATATTCCATTCGGATTACATCATTGGCAGCTTACATTGTTAATATATCGATTTGCTCATCATTAGAAAACCAAATACTAGAAGCATATATGTAATACTCCTATATTGGCAGTAAGAGCTAGTACCGTCCGAAAACACTACAGTACAGATATATCAATGTTCACGTACGAAAGAAAAGGAACACATACATTTATAAATAAACATGTACACAACACATATACAAAAACGGCACTCAAGTACACAATACATTGACAAAAACGGTACTAGACTGTCTCGCTTTGATTTCGGAATGCTTACACATTGAGAAGTTAGCTTACTGCCAATATAGAAGTATTACATATATGACTAGAAGAAATATGGTCTGGAAAAAGAGTCGACATCTCGCATTTACGGATTTTTGTATCCCCAGTGATGGTACATATTCTTAAACAACGGCGAACAAGGTGGAATGCGAAATCAGTCAAAATGACATTTGTTGGTTTTGAAGATAATAAAAAAGGTTACCGTTGCATCGAACCGAACACCAAAAAACTCACTATCAGTCGCGATATAATTTTCCACGAGATTGTTCCAATAGCAAATATGGAAGTTGACATCACCAAAACGTGTAATTGATTCTAATAAAGTTAGGGGTGTAGAAAGTGTGGATCAAAGTGAGGGCTGAATCACTTGAACAGCTTCCAGTCGATGAACATTGTAGCAGCTTGTCAGAAGTAGTAGACATTGAAAACGTAATAGCTTGTACTGACAGCGAATACGAAGATTGCGATCCACTTTATATTCCCACTAACGAGGTTCCAGGGCAAGAAACAAGAAAGCCCAAACCCCAAAGATTTTGGTGAGTTCGTCTCATACATATCATGCAATAATATTGTCTCTGACCCGGGTACATCAATTGAAGCATTGAATAGTAAAGAGAGTAAAAACTGGCAACAAGCCATGGTAGAAGAAATTCGTTCTCACAGGGAGAACAACACTTGGACACTAGTTGATTTACCCAAGGGTCGAAAAGCCATTAGGTGCAAATGGGTATTCAAAACTAAGCGCGATAACAACGGAAATGTATTGCGTTATAAAGCTCGTTTCGTCGCGAAAGGTTCTGGCCGAAAATTCGGTCAAGATTATCAAGAAACATATTCACCAGTTTTTTTTTTTTTGGTATAGTTATTTAGCATACATGCCATTATTTGTACAATTTTATAACATTATTATAAAGGATTTTAATACATTAAAACTTTTGTTTGACATATGAAATAATGTTACGTTTAAATATAAAAAAAACGTTTTCACATTTTAAATTTTCTGGCATTTCATTGAATAATTTAAGACCGTTGTGAAATAATAAATTTTGACAAAAATTTGTTGAACTAAAATTTAATCTGAAATCATTTTCGTTACGCAAATAATAGGGTTGAACATCAGATACGTAAACTAAATAATTTCGAATGTAATCTGGCATTAATCCATTATTAATTTTGAAAATAAAAATTAAAGCATTCATCACGAGTCGCTGATTTACAGAAAGCCACTGCAATCTTGTTAGCATTTCTCTAATATGAGTCAGTTGATGGCACCGAAGAATACAACGCATTCCTTTACTTTGAAGTTTTTGAAGTCTTGCCTCATAGTTTTCTTCCCAGAAATAATAACGTTGAACAGTATTCAAAATGAGGTTTGATTGTTGTGTTGTAAATATTTATGGCTATTTTAGTTGATAATTTATAACGGATTCTTCTTAAAAATCCAATTTTCTTAGCGATTTTTTTTGCAAATATATTCGAAGTGCAAATCAAATTTTAATTTATTGTCTATAAGAATACCCAAATATTTAATTTCTTTAACGATTTCTAACGGATGTCCTTCGATATAAATATTTTCCGTAGTATTTCCGTTTAAGATCATAGTTTTTGTTTTACTAGTGTTGATTTTAAGTTTATTAATTTTTAGATATTTCTCAATATTTTTTATTTCTTCGTTTAAGTTTTGTACACATTCATCCGCATCCTTTCCGCAAATATATACCAGCACGTCATCAGCAAACATACACACTTTCGACTTATTTAAAATTTTTTGCATATCGTTTATGTCGATTAAAAATAGTAGTGTTCCCAAAACTGCCCCTTGTGGCACTCCTACGCTAATATTTATTGGTGTTGATATACAGTTTCCGCTTTTCGTTTTTTTGAGTCCTGTTGCTCAAGTAGCTCTGAAACCAACTTAACTCAATGTCTTTTATACCGTACTTTTCTAGTTTTTGCATTAAAATATCTCTGTTAACGGTCTCGAAAGTACTCTTTAGGTCTATGAAAACTGCAATGACACAATTTTTCCGCGCTATTTCCATTTTCCACTGTGATACCACCAGGTTTAAAAGGGATTCACAACTATGGTTCTTTCTGAATCCACATTGTGCTTCACAAAATAAATTATATTTTTCAAAGTATTTATTTAGTTGATTTTGTACTATTTTTACCATTATTTTGCTTATTGTTGATAGCATATTTACTGGTCTTATTTCATTTGGGTTTTTTGTATTCTTCCCTGTTTGGAAAGATTCTATTATTACTCGGTGTAAGTGTGGTCCGATTATATCGAAATTTTCCAGTAACATTTTTACCGTGAGAAAATTGTGGTCCTTTTTATTGTTCATATTTTCCATAGTTTCCTTTAAGTTCGTTATACTTAGTAATTCAAATTTAAATTTGTATCGGGGATTTTCGTCTATCAAGTTTTCATAATTTACAAATTGAATGCTATTTGCGATTTCCAGTACACTATTCACAAAAAATGTGTTTAATTCTTCTGCAATCTCTAATTCTTTCGATATAGTTTTACCATTTATATTAATTTCACGTAATTGTGTTTCATTTTTTTTCAGAACTAATTCTTTTATTGTTCTCCACATATCCTTTTGATTTGTGCATTTGTTTACTCTGTTATTTATGTAGCTTCCCTTAGCTTTCTCAAGTTCTATGTGTATTCATTTCTTAGTATTTTGTAATTTTCCCAATGGTAATCGTTGTCGAACCAAACGGCTAAATTGTAGAGATGTATTTTAATTTTTTTCATTTCTTTCAAGTTGTTGTTGAACCACTGTTTTGTATTATTTGCAATTTGTATATTTTTACTAACTATCATGAGGTTTAATGAGTTGTTTATACTATTTACTAGTATGTTAGCAAAGTTACTGGTAGAATCAGTTGTTTGAATTTCAAGTATGCCACTACGTAGAAAATTGTTTCGGAATTTTGCATTGTTAAAGTGTAATGTTTTTTTTTTTGTATTTTCGATTTATGGATTTTTTATTTACTTTTAATGGGATTAATAATTCTATTGATTCGTGATTACTAATTTTCATTTTATAATTTGTTTTGGCTACCATGCCTTCAATATTTGTCACTGCATAATCAATTAAAGTTGAAGTATTATTTGTAATTCTCGTTGGCTGAGTTACAACTTTCCGTCATCCCGTTCCACATTACATCACACTCCTACCCTGTCGGAAATACCAACAACAAAAATGAGAGTTACAATTTGTTTTAAATAGTTATCGCTAATAATTTCCTCCAGTCTCTTTGTATGATTATTGGCTTTTAGCCAATCAATGTTGAAGTCCCCCGTTATTAATATGCTCGCATTTTCAGACATATTTTCCATTTTTGATTCATAAAAATTTATAAAGTGCTCCTCTGGAGATGTTTGTCTATTTGGTGATCTATAAACTCCAACTAAGCACTGTTTTTCACTTTCGCACCTAATTCCACCATAATTTTTTCAATCGAATGACAGTCTATTATTTTATATTGCCATTTAACATTTAAATAGAAACAAACCCCTCCAGTATGTCTAGATATACTATCACAACGTATAATGTTATAGTTTCTTAACGAAACTTTGGCTGCAAATAAGCCACTCTTTCAGCCTCCAACTTATTCTTTCTTTGTAAAACTCGACAGTTTGAATCTCCGCAATCATGATTTGTGTCAATGTCTGACAATTTCAATCTCTCCTTGGCGTTTTTACAGTTTATGCATTTATTATTGTTATTTTTGCTCTCTTTATACGTATGACCCGTTTCACTATCACCCCTATGCTGTACTATGTATGCTATCCGTCGTAGATTCGATTTTGCTACGAATCGTAAAATTGGTATGCTGAAATCCGTGTTGTCGTATCGTAGTTTCGAAATTCGTAGGCCATCTTCGAAATTCGTAATGTTGGTATGCCTGAATCCGACGTAGCTGTTATTTTTATGTATTTTTCGGAAATTTTGTACGAATAGCAACTCGTGTCGGAGCGAAACAAATTGTATTAAAATATCAATAAAACAAAGTGTGGAAACGCAAAAATATGTATGTAAGTTGAAGTGTGAATAAAAAAAAATTTATTATTNATTTTTATGTATTTGTCGGGAATTTTGTACGAATAGCAACTCGTGTCGGAGCGAAACAAATTGTATTAAAATATCAATAAAACAAAGTGTGGAAACGCAAAAATATGTATGTAAGTTGAAGTGTGAATAAAAAAAAATTTATTATTAAATGTTTACAAAATTATCAAGTCGACAATCACAAAAAATCGCTCTCAATACGAAAAACTGGTGGAATGCATGAGCGAAAGGCCGGACATTGCCCGAGGCTTTGTAAAAGTAGTTAAAGAGGATGTGGTGGAATTTTGGGAAGGCGTTGCAAGAATTAAAGCAGCACAATATTTAGTTGAATGGACGCCCTTAAAAAGAGGGAGCATACATTTATCATTTAAGCTAAATGGATCAGAACTGTCTCGTAGCAATCTCCTTTGTATATTAATGCAACAGTTGGCTGCAGCACGTTCTTTCTCCTGAGACAAAAGTGCATCGGCTACTGAATCCATTATATTTTACTTAGTTAAGGAAAAGCCTTTTCAAATACGAGGGTCGTATGAAAACTACCCGATTTTGAATAGAGATGGCGCTGCTACAACTAAAAAAAATATTTTGCTAAAAAATACAACTCTTCAAATAACACGTGTCAAAATTTCTCAGCGATATGACATTTACAACAAATTTTATACGTGTTAGAATTGAGTTACTTTTGTGCTTTTTGTCAACATGGAAAAAATTGAATATCGAGCAGTGATAAAATATTTGTTTTTGAAAAAGAAAACAAACGACGAAATTAAATCGGAATTTAACGAAGTTTATGGAGACTCTGGACCGTCATTAACAACTATAAAATATTGGGTAGCTGAATTTAAACGCGGCCGTACGAGCATTTTTGATGAGGAACGTTCAGGTCGTCCAAATGAGGTCACTACACCAGAAATGATTGAAAAAATCCGTGATATGGTAATGAGTGATCGAAGATTGAAAGTGCGTGAGATTGGTGAGAGTGTGGGCATTTCAATTGAACGGGTTAATAACATTTTGCAAAATCATTTGGATATGAGAAAGCTTTCCGCAAGATGGGTGCCGCGATTACTCACAACACACCATAAACAAACACGTGTTTCCATTTCAAATGATTGTTTATCAATGTTAAACGCAAATCCCCAGGAGTTTTGGCGTCGATTTGTAACTGTCGATGAAACCTGGATTCATCACTCCACACCAGAGACCAAAGAACAGTCAAAACCACGATTGAGAGAATACAAAGGTTGCGCCGATCTCGGACCGCTATTCCTCTCTTAACGAATTTGACAGAATCGTTGTTTGCATGACGTCACACTGGTGCAACTTGTTTACGTTTTTCCTTGCAAAATTTTTTCTTCTTCTTCCATTCTTGCTCACGTTTTGGCATTTCTCTCTCGCAATTGCACCAGTGTGATGTCACACAAAAGTTATTCTCAAAAATCCTCTCTGATCGGCGCAATCTTGTATTCTATCATTCTTGAGTCAAAACAGTGGACTCGTCGTGGTGAACCAGCTCCAAAGAAGGCAAAGGCGATATTATCAGCAAACAAGGTTATGGCCACAGTATTTTGGGATGCGCGTGGGGTTATACATATTGATTACCTACAAAAAGGAAAAACAATTAATGGCGAATACTACTGCAAAATATTGGGTGAATTGACAAGGCTTTGAAGGAAAAACGTCCACATTTGTTGAAAAAAAAGTTCTTTTTCATCAAGACAATGCTCGTGTGTGTACATGTGTCGTAGCCATGTCTAAATTCAATGAATTAGGCTACCAAATGCTTCCTCATCCACCGTATTCTCCAGATTTGGCCCCCTGTGACTTTTTCCTCTTTCCTAATCTTAAAAAATGGCTCGGCGAGAAAAAATTTAGCTCAAATATGAAGTAATTGCAGCAACAAATGCTTATTTTGAAGGGTTGGAGAAAACCTATTATTCGGAAGGGATCAAAACATGGGAAAAACGTTTGCTTAAGTGTATCGAGCTAAAAGCAGATTATGTTGAAAAATAAATTGAATTTCGTTAAAAAAATCGTTTTATTCTATTCAAGGCCGGGTAGTTTTCATACGACCCTCGTACGATTAAACAATTTTTTAAATTTCACTGTTCACTTGCGATTATATTTATTTTGATTTGTTTGTGTCAAAGCAGCTGATTAAGAACTTCGAATTTTATTATTTTAGTTGGCAACGCCGCTGATAGTTACGATCGGATTACAGCATACCAATTTTCGAATTTTCGGATCGGAGCTACGAATTCGTTACTAAGAACTTTCGGATTACAGCATACGGGTGTATATTTTGCACATATTTGATCATCGTTTTTGCAGACCTTAGAGGCACGGTTATATCCCCAACATTTAAAGCATCTTAGTACGCTGCAACTTTCATAGACTGGACACCTATCCCATTCGATGTTAATTTTTTTCCTTTTCAATAATTGGTTATATCCATCACCATCTGTTTCTATTATTGCATTATACACCTGCGGAATTTTGTGGGACTTGTACACTTTTACACATTCTAAATGGCCGCATTCAACATCATTTTGCTTACTGATTGCTTGTACAATAAGATCTTTATTTAATTCCTCAGTCATTCCGACGATCAATATTTTTGGATTTCTCATCCTTGGAGCTTGCATCTCGTAGTCAGTACCCATTTTGTCTTTAATTTCTTCAGTCAAAGCATTTCTACCGCCTTCATTTTCACAGCATTTTCAGCTACTGCTCCATCATGCCTCTGTTATTCCTTTCACTTGTACGTTAAGAGCCGAAGGTTTAATTTTCTCTTTGACTTCTTCCTCTGTAATGTCACTGTTTTGGTTGTTTTTTGGCTTTAAAATAACGGGCACACTATTACAAGATTTCAGTTTGCTCGCATATGTTGCGCTTCCCGCACTTGTTTGTGTTTTTTTTTTATTTCATTTACAATCTCTGTTTTTGCCTCCTTCACTTGTTGCTCCATCATTTTACTTGTTTTACTCATTTCTTCAGCCATTTCGGTTTCAT
The DNA here is from genome assembly GCF_001687245.7 of Rhagoletis zephyria. Taxonomy (NCBI): domain Eukaryota; kingdom Metazoa; phylum Arthropoda; class Insecta; order Diptera; family Tephritidae; genus Rhagoletis; species Rhagoletis zephyria. The sequence goes on along the minus strand of NW_016160037.1, from coordinate 16,502 downwards.
TTTCTTTTACGAGATCAAATAAGCTTTTATAATTTTCATTTGTTAATTTGATGTAATTTATGCATCCATCACATATGTATTTAATGTTCGAGTGTTTAAAAATTGCATCACATTCACATTTGGATAATCCAGCGCATTTCATATGAAACAATTTTTCACAAAACCCGCCACAACGTAATTCTTTATCCCGACTAGAGTTATTACATCTTCCACAACTTAAATCCATGATTCGTTTGGAATTCCATGGACAGTGAGGATATCAGTGAAAAATTAATTTATTTTGATGAATTTCAGATTTTTTTTGATAGTTTCTTTGTAAAAAAATCCGATCTATTAACAACGCTTAAAGAACACGTCCGTTCACACTCATTTACTCATTTACACTACAGTTGTGCGTTATACAACAATTAATTGCATTAGCTGCCAAAAAGGGAATGAGAATCGACCAGATGGACGCGGTCTCAACATTTCTTCAAGGCGATTTGGAGGAAGAAATTTTCATCGAGCAGCCTGGAGGCTGTAGCGATAGAACTAATAAGGTAGGCAAGCTGAATCGCGCAATTTTTGGCTTAAAACAAGCTGAAAGGCTGTGGAACTGTAAGTTAATCACAGCATTAAAGTCCTTCGGATTGATTCAGTCGAGGCTTGACCCATGTGTTTTTTACAACAAAGATCTCAACTTAATGTTAGCGTTATATGTGGATGATATACTCCTATTTTGGAATGTTTCTATCGTACTAGCTAAACTCAAGTTAGCACTAAGTTCATGTTTTAAAATTAAAGATTTTGGGTCAGCTACGAACTGTGTGGGAATCAGAATAAATCAGACCCAAGACTATATTGAATAAGATCAGTCAAGCTACATAAGTGAAGTACTTAAGCGTTTTCGTATGGCTGACTGTAAGCCAATTTCTACTTCGAGTGATCCGAACGTTAAGCTTTCGAAAGATTTGGGTACCAGTAAAGGATCATCATGGAGCGAACTTAAAAGTTTTCCGTACCAAGAAGCAGTTGGATGTTTGCTATACTTGGCGCAGGGTATTCGACCAGATATTGCTTTCGCAGTCAATGATGTGAGTCGATTCAATACTGACTACAATGCAGTTCACTGGACAGCGGTCATATTTCGCTACTTACAAGGGACCGCAAATTTGAAACATATCGACGAAGGCATCTCAGGTTTTTGTGGTGGGGACTACGCATCGGACGTTTATAAGCGAAGATCATGCAGTGGTTATGTCTTCAAGTTGTCAGATGCAGCAATCAGCTGGAACAGCAAGCGTCAACCAACCGTGGCCTTATCAACTACTGAAGCTGAGTATTTGGCTTTGTCATCTGCAGTGAGGAAAGCATTGCGGCAGAAGCAGTTTATTAATGAAGTCGATCCCAGTTCACGCATGGCTATTCCAATTAGTTATGACAATAGAAGCGTAATTGACCCCAAATCCACCCACTAGAAAGGGGACAGTCCCCACTTTCTAAAAAGGCGTACCCCCCTTGGGCTCCTCCCACAGGCCCCTAGGAAACCGTTTGAAAAAGGGGGAAAAACGGACTTTTCATAGGCAAACTGAGCAGTCTGAAGTGGAATATGACCCAACTAACAGAAACCGTTAAAAATGTTCTTTTTAACAAATGTATTTTTGCGTAGAATTCCTTTCTGCGTAGGCGGCCTTCGGCCGCATTTGAGATTATAACCCTCACAAAGTAGAATTCTCTTTCTGTTTTGCGAAGAAAAGGAGCTGAACACCTTTTGCAGAGAAAACCTTTCTGCGTAGGCGGCCTTCCTTCGGCCGTACTTAGGGATTATAACCCTCACAAAATAGAATTCTCTTTATGTTTTGCGAAGAAAAGGAGCTGAACACCTTTTGCAGAGAACACCTTTGCATATTTTTAATGCTTACTGGGTTATATCCTATCTTCTTTTGTCTGTCATTCTTTTGCATATTTTGGAGTTTGACAGCTGAACTCCGCCATTTAATTTGCATATGCAACCAAAGTCAGACGCGTGATTTTGAAGGTGTTTTTATTTAATGAATTGTGATTAATTGGTTAATATTAAAGTCGTAAAAAAAGTTATAACTAATCGAGTATAGTGTAAAGTGAAGGGGAATACAAAAATATATTGGTGAAGTGGCTGCTTTAAGGAGAATAGGAATCCGAATTTTACAAAAAAGGGCATACTTCAAACCCAATTTGTAAATAAATTTGTGACCAAATATTAAAGAAGTGGGTGTTAAAGTAATGTGTAGACCCTTGACTACAAGTGTTTGGATTTTTTTTGGATCGGGCCACCCCTTTGGACGGAATAGTCCGAAATAGTTTGGGGCGCTACTAAAGCCCACCCAAACATTTATTACACATTGTAAACATATGAATGAATTGTTTACGTAAAAATATTTCACTGAAAGAAATTGGCATTTAAACTTAATTGGTAATTCATCAAGTGAGGGTGTTGGTAATAGATTAACCAATACTGTCACATCTCTAATACATATCTTTTTGTACATCTCTAGTGATGACTTTGAATAATATTTGTAATTTTGTAATTTGTAATTTATTGCAGTCATATGAAACAGACGTTCCTTACAGACTAGAGATAAAAATTTAGCTACTTAGACGATACGTGTAAAACATAAAGCATTCTACAGTTTCGAGATCAAAGATAAAATAAATAAACTTTTTGGAAGAGAGAAATCCAGTTCGATAGAATTCGAGATCGTGTTGAATTTGTTTAAAGCTCTTGAAATAGGAGCATTTCTGGCATACTCCGTTTTACAATTTCCTCCATAAAACGGCAGAGGATTGCGAAGATTCCTTAGAGGAACATTGAAGTTGACCTGCTCTAGGAGCGTAGGGCAATCGATCACACCATTTATTAAGTTAAAGGTAAAAGTTAGAGATAGCAAAGATCTTCTGGCTTCCAGAGATTTAAGGTCTATTAATAGCAAACGAGACTTATACAATGGAATAGGCTCGCTGAAGTTAAGATTTCTAAGGGCAAATTTAAGAAAAACCTTTTGAACCCTTTCAATCCTATTAATTAGGTTTGAGTGGTATGGCCTCCAGATAAAAGAAGCATATTCTAACTTAGAACGAACAAAAGATGTGTATAACAACTTAAGTGTATAGAGGTCAGAGAACATTTAGCTCTGACGCCTGAGAAAACCAAGTACAGCGTAAGATTTAGAAATTATGTGACTGATATGACTGTTAAAAGACCAATTAGAGCTGAAAATTACACCAAGGTCTTTGATTTCTTGAACATTTTGAAGTTGAGTTTGAGAGATTACATAAGACGTCGAAAGAATACTGTGACTTTTGGAAAAAGTAACTTGAAAACATTTTTTAATTATCAGAGAAAGGCGAGAGCTGCGACACCAGCCGTATAGAATATTAATCTCGGACTGAAGTCTAAGCGCATCATGCGAATTTTCAATCACAGAAAAAATTTTTAAATCATCAGCATACAGCAAAACTTTAGCAAATGAAAAACAAGAACTCACATCATTTACAAATAATACAAAGAGTAAGGGACCTAAAATGCTACCTTGAGGAACCCCCGATGAGGCAATGATAGATTCCGAAGAACAACCATTAACAGAGACCACACAGCGCCTATCCGACAAATAAGATTTGAGCCATTGCAAAAATACTGGGTGGAAACCCAGTGAGGCTAGCTTACTGACCAACAAACTGTGCGAAACTCTATCAAATGCTTTGGCAAGATCAGTGTAAATGCAGTCGACTTGGAAACCGTTCGAGATAGCTGCAATACAATACTCACTAAAGACGCCTAGATTAGTAACCGTAGATCGGTTGGGGACAAAACCATGTTGATTGGGTGAGACTAGACTTTTTGTTGCGAAATACATTTTCTCCTTGACGATAACTTCAAAAAGTTTGGAAATTGTTGAAAGTTTCGAAATGGGTCTGTAATTACCGTCATCACTTTTGCTGCCACTTTTAAGAATAGGGGTAATTGAAGTCAATTTCAATTCATCATAAAGAATACCGGAGGCTAGAGACCTATTGAAAATAATTTTTAAAGGAGAGATCAAAGCAGGACACTTTATAAAGTTTGAAGAGAGCACATCAATATCTTGTTTTGCAGAAGCTGATAGATTTAAAATGCCATTAGCAATATCGTCAGACGAAAGTCTAAGGGAGCCAAAATTAGTAGAATTCACACTAGCAGAGAAACTAGAATCCACAGTAGGGTTATCATCTACAAAATTAGAACTAAAAAATGCAGCAAATAGATTTGCAACTTCCGCATCTTCAAAAAATACAGCTGAGGGAATACTAGAGTTGTTCTTCTTAGACTTAATAAAATGCCAGAACGATTTCGGATCTTCTTTGATATTGGATTCAATGCCTAAGATATGATTTCTGTAGAGGAATTTATTCAAGCAGTTAAACTTTTTAAGATGGACCTGATATTTTTCAAAGAAAAACTGACTTCCAGAGGCCTTAAACTTATTATAAAATTTGTTTCTAAGATTCTTCAGTTTTTTCAAGTCACGATTATACCACCCAATTTAATTCACCCAGTAATCTATTTCACTTGGGATAATCGCAGGCTGCATAATTAAACTTAGGTTTGTCACCAGCATTGAAAGAGGGGAATACATAAAATTCAAATTTTAGTAGCTNATAAAATTTGTTTCTAAGATTCTTCAGTTTTTTCAAGTCACGATTATACCACCCAATTTAATTCACCCAGTAATCTATTTCACTTGGGATAATCGCAGGCTGCATAATTAAACTTAGGTTTGTCACCAGCATTGAAAGAGGGGAATACATAAAATTCAAATTTTAGTAGCTGAGGAACATGATGCATATTAGATGGAGTGATCGGATTGTGGCAAACTTCAATGTTATCACTAATAAATATGAGGTCAAGAATTCTATCCAACTTGTTAACAAAATTATTGATTTGTAATAAATTAAGGCTTAAGAGCCTATCTATAAAGTACACCATTTATTAACTCTCTTGCTTTTACATCTTCAAAAGACTCGCACGCGTTTTTTCTTTCTTCATCCCATCAGTTGCCAAGAAAACGGGGTAGAACANGTAGGGTTATCATCTACAAAATTAGAACTAAAAAATGCAGCAAATAGATTTGCAACTTCCGCAACTTCAAAAAATACAGCTGAGGGAATACTAGAGTTGTTCTTCTTAGACTTAATAAAATGCCAGAACGATTTCGGATCTTCTTTGATATTGGATTCAATGCCTAAGATATGATTTCTGTAGAGGAATTTATTTGAAGCAGTTAAACTTTTTAAGATGGACCTGATATTTTTCAAAGAAAAACTGACTTCCAGAGGCCTTAAACTTATTATAAAATTTGTTTCTAAGATTCTTCAGTTTTTTCAAGTCACGATTATACCACCCAATTTAATTCACCCAGTAATCTATTTCACTTGGGATAATCGCAGGCTGCATAATTAAACTTAGGTTTGTCACCAGCATTGAAAGAGGGGAATACATAAAATTCAAATTTTAGTAGCTGAGGAACATGATGCATATTAGATGGAGTGATCGGATTGTGGCAAACTTCAATGTTATCACTAATAAATATGAGGTCAAGAATTCTATCCAACTTGTTAACAAAATTATTGATTTGTAATAAATTAAGGCTTAAGAGCCTATCTATAAAGTACACCATTTATTAACTCTCTTGCTTTTACATCTTCAAAAGACTCGCACGCGTTTTTTCTTTCTTCATCCCATCAGTTGCCAAGAAAACGGGGTAGAACTTCTTTTTGCGTAGGCGGCCTTCGGCCGCGCTTTAGGATTATAACCCTTACCAAATAGAATTCTCCTTTTGGTGTGCACCAACTAGGGCTACCGCCCCAGTGATGTAGCCTTGGGAAAGGATGAGGTAACTAGAATTCCCTTTCTGTGTGGTAAACCTGGGGCTGCCGCCCCCGTAATGTCTATTATGGTTACTGGGTGTTTTATAAAAATGTCAAACATTTCATATTAAATAAAAATATTGTTTTACATGAAAAATCGTCACAGGCAAAAATTTATACAGTTGTTTATTTTTCTGTCAGCGTATGTGCTTCAACTTAACTACACTACCGGAGCAAAGTATTGGCACAGCAAATTTATCACAATATATGCAACAATTTTCATTCTAATATTTTTACGCTAATATCGTATAAAAATATGGTTCATTCTACAACAAAGAACATAAAAAGATAATTCCTAAAATTCAGCAAATTTTCATGAAAATTTTCAACTATTTAATCGGATTTTTTAGAATTTTTTTGAGTATGCAGATTTGTAGCCCAATCAATTTTATTACAATAAAGTAGCTAGGAGTTACCGTTGATTTTTGGCAATTTTTTTCACAGTCTCTTCCATACTTTTTTTTTTCGGTTTTGGGTAGGTTGGCTGGTTTTCACCACCGCCAGGTTATTCCTCTAATTTTAATAATGTCTCTTTGTATGTCATATTCCATTGATGTATCCAATCGTCTCTCCACTAATACACGATGGTAATACCGCTATGGGCCAGAACCACGTGCACAAGTTTCTGCTATGCTTATTTCAAATCTTTCTTTTTATTAAATCTTGATTACATCGTTTTTAAAAAAATGTGTTGTGTTTTCTTCGTTGGAACCTTAGCGGTCCACAAGTAACCAGGTTATTCCTTCAATTTAGTACTTAGTTTAGTTTGTATTTGTATTTGTATGGCAGGGAACTAGGTCCACGTATCGCCAGGTTATTCATCAATTTAATAATTTATTTCATTATTCGTCGTATTATATGTGTTTAATGCGTATGCATAAAATTGTAATTTCCAACAATTTTAGAAATTAATTCCTTTAAAATATGTATTTCTTGTTTCGCTTCATGAAAAAGTTATAGTAATAAATTTTTCTTCGTTCACTTGTTCATACAGTTAATTTGTTCATACGATAGTACCGTTGCAACGGTACGCTTTCACATTTCCATTTACTCGCAATTTTATTTCTTAATGTCCACGGGTATTACTTAAAAAAAGTAATTTTTATTTAATAGTATTATATTTCCTTGATTCAAAATTTTAATTTATATTTAATGAATCTTAATTTAAAGCTGTATGTTATTTTTAATGAAACGACATCATTTTTGTGTGTATTTTAATCTAATATTTGCTTTATAAAAACTCGACAGGTCAGTGCGACCATACTCGTCGAGGAGCCATTTTGAACTCCTGGGCTCTTCCATACAACAATTTTTTTTCGAAAATACTTTATACGGAAAAATGCAAAATACCTTCAACAAAAGAAAATCTCAAAAATCAACGCGATTTTTGACTAACTCTGAACTTGCTTTTTTTACTAGAATTTAATGGGCTGCAGAAGTGCATACTCAAAAAATTTTAAAAAATCTGATTAAAAAGTTGAAAATTTTGATGAAAATTTGCTGAATTTTCGTGAGTTTTGCATAAAGTTTAGGAATTATATTTTTACGTTTTTTGTTGTTGAATGAACCATATTTTTATACGGAATCAGCGGAAAAATATTAGAATGAAAATTGTTGCATATATTGTGAAAAATGTGATGTGCCAATATTTTGTTCCGGTAGTGTATATAAAATTATATAGCAATTTAAAGGTATTTCTCTGCTCTTTCTAATAATTACATCACCTAATATAGTTAATAACGTATTTTTAGTCATAATTTCTTTTTTTTCTTTTTTTATCGAAATATGTATATAAGATATAAAAAAATATGCATATCAAAAACAGGTCTATCAATTGCCTTTCCAACCACATTTTCAAAATCGGTGCAATAGCTTTCGAAATCTTGAAAATTTTACCTTTACCCCCCTCTAACTCCATCCCTATTAATTTCCAGCAAAAATGGTTTACACCTTTTAAATCAGTAGAAAGGAGCGGACCACGCCCACTTTTAAATTTTTGTTTAATCTCAACAGCAGCTATACTGCACTTATGCCATTTTTCCGTATGTATCAAATCAAAAAGTGCTGTCAAGCTCTCGTTGTGTGCAGACGTGTTTTCTTTTTGCTCCGATATTTTATTTATTCTTTTGTAATGGCCAACTGCTGTGGCAAATGTAGTAAAGCGTTTTCGAGATCTGACGCGAATTTGGTGCCGTGTAATGGTTTTTGCCGGAAAACATTCCATCGTGCGTGTTGTAAAGGCATATCTGAATACGATATGAACTTGGTTAAAACTAACCGGCATTTAATTTACCTCTGTGAAGACTGTGTTGTCATGCCGGAGAAACTTTGGAAAGTTCTCGACGAGGTCATTTGGAAACAAAAGCGTAGTATTGAGTTAATATCTAACGCTTTTGATGCTAAATCCAAAGATCTTTCTAATCAACTTGATGCATTCAAAAATTTTATTTTATCTTTGCATTCATCCAACAATTCGAATGCAAGCAATTTAAATGCTGTTAATGTGGGTTTACTGTCTGCTGAGTTTGGTGCTAGTGCTTCGTCCAACAACATTAATTACTGTTCATCGCCTGGTGCTGTTGTGGCTCCCGCTGCCCCTTATTTTCGTTTGGCTCTGAAAGCGTCTTGTCTGAGCGCACTTCGGCTCAGAGTGTTAACGTCATCTGTCCCGCTCGCAAAGTTGATCCTGGCAGGATTGCTCTAAAACTGTGCCTCGTGCTGACGGCCTCATATACACAAATACTGTCGCAGGTTGCACTGCCAATTTACTTGCGGGTACTACTACCACCACGAAGCCAACAACACCGTGCACTGCTAATGTTTCTGTTGCTGCTAGTTCATCTTTACTCGCTCCTTTAATTGTGAACAATATTTCTTCTGCTGGTTTGCCACCTGTTTCACAACATATACCGACTTGTGGTGTTAGTGCTGAATCTGATGCTGTTAACGCTACGGCCGCGGAAGTGCCTAATCCTCTTTCTCCTACCCGCAGCCCTATTTGGCTTACTGCTGAGAGTAAAAGGACAAAGCACATCCAAAAGCGAACTCGCGTGGTGGGATCAAATGATTGTAGTGATCTTGGCGTGGCTGCCGCTTTAAGTGGTTGCACCTTTCAGCTTTCGTGCCAACCGTCTCCTGTGACAATATTGTTGATTATGTGGTGAGACACGCTGGTATTGATAAGCGGCACTTAACCTACTACAAGTTAGTCAAAAAAGAGTCGAGACTGGATTTCTTATCCTATGTCAATTTTAAGCTTGACGTCAGCGAGTTCGATTGCGAAAATCTAATAAGAAAAGAGTTGTGGCCAGCTGTTTCTGTTCGCGCGTTCCGTTTTTTTCACAGAAGGTCAAAACAAACTCATCCGAATTAGTTCATTTGTCCTCGGATGCGCCTGATCCCGTAGTATTGGATATTAATAAGTTTAGTTGTAATGCATATTTAAATGTTAATAGGCAGAAATATAATTATAGCTCTTTGAAGGTTTATTTTCAGAATAATTCTGGCCTTCGAACTAAATCAGCAGCGATACGCTCTATTAGCTCGCAAAGGGATTTCGATGTTTTTGTTATTGTTGAGTCATGGCTAAATGCGGATTTCTTTGATGAAGAATTTTTTGATTCAAACATTTATAATGTCTTTAGGAAGGACAGAGATGCAACTAAAACTGCTTGTCTGAGAGGCGGAAGAGTTCTTTTTGCGATTCAAGCGTAAATTTCATTCGTTCTCTGTCTCGCTTGAAAATGATGATTCCCTTTTGGATCAGCTTTGTGTTCGCATCAGTGCCTCATCTAGTCATGACTCTCTGTTTTTGATTGTTTCTTATATCCCGCCTAATAGTAATTATAATCTTTATAAAGCGCATGCTGACAACATAATGTCTTTAGTATTAAATAAGCTAGGAGATGACCACCTTTGTGTGTTAGGCGATTTCAATCTTTGTAATGTATCTTGGTCCACATCTTTTTCCAATGCTGGTCTCTCGCCAATTAATGTCAATGCGTCCCATGAAGTGCACTTTATAGATAGCCTCTTAAGCCTTAATTTATAACAAATCATTAAATTTGTTAACCAGTTTAATTGAATCCTTGACCTCATATTTATTAGTGATAACATTAAGTGTAACATTGAAGTTTACCACAATCCGATCACTCCATCTAATATGCATCATGTTCCTCTGCTACTAAAATTTGAATTTTACGTATTCCCGCCTTTCAATGCTGGTGACAAACCTAAGTTTAATTATGCAGCCTGCGATTATCCCAAGTTAAATAGATTACTGGGTGAATTAAATTGGGAAAGCTTACTCTCTTGCCCCGATGTAGCTAAATGCTTCCCTACTTTCAAATCTGTAATTTCTGATTTAAATTCATTCCAATGATTAGAAAAAGACCCTATAAATTACCGTGGTATAATCGTGACTTGAAAAAACTCAAGAATCTTAAAAATAAATTTTATAATAAGTCTAAAGCCTCTGGAAGTCAGTTTTTCTTTGAAA